>NC_083326.1:24971928-25271928 GCF_963455315.2 Globicephala melas | reverse complement strand
TCTCTAGGACATGGGTCAAAAAGGATCTTGCTGTGATTTATGTCATAGACTATTCTGCCTATGTTTTCCTCTAAGAGTTTTATAGTGTCTGGCCTTACATTTAGGTCTTTAATCCATTTTGAGTTTATTTTTGTGTATGGTGTTAGGGAGTGTTCTAATTTCATTCTTTTACGTGTAGCTGTCCAGTTTTCCCAGCACCACTTAATGAAGAGGCTGTCTTTTCTCCATTGTATATTCTGGCCTCCTTCACCAAAGATAAGGTGACCATATGTGCATGGGTTTATCTCTGGGCTTTCTGTCCTGTTCCATTGATCTATATTTCTGTTTTTGTGCCAGTACCATACCGTCTTGATAACTGGAACATAAATTGGGACCTAAATACTTGGCCATAGGGACCGACTATTGGGCCATAGGGAGTGGTAAGGACTGTGACAAACTAGAGGATGAATAATTTGCCTAACAATATTCAAATTAAATAAATTTTAAAAGCCCACCTGTTTGTCCTGGTTAAACAAATATGTATGAAAGATGCCGAGGACTAGTGAGTCATCTGTTTGCAAAAACTTTGAGTGTATTTTTAAATCCACACATGGCATAAGTTTAGAGTGTATCAAATATGTCTTGATATTTTAAAATGTCTTAAATATTTTTAAGACAAATTGTATCTAAAGCGCTATTTTAAATAAGCTGAAGTTGAGAATGTAGCCAAGTGATCACTGGATATTGCTCCCTGGATAAATACTGAGAGCAGAGACTGATCCTGCCCACGACTGCGGGTCTCTGTTTAAGTCTGCAGACTGGGCTAGGGGCCCTGTGCCTGGGAACCAGGCTCTGGGCTGGCATCTTATTGGGTGTATAGGTCCTGACCCACCAGCCTGGTGAGGGCCAGTCCTCACTCCGTTTGCCTTGGGTTGGATCAAGGGGAGAGAGACGCTCTCATCTCCCCTACACCCCTTTGCCCTTGCCCTCCTCTAAGGAATGGGATTCTGGGGAAAGGGCTTAACTTCCACCTCTGATACTATTAGCATATTGTCAATATTTGTAGGAGAGGTGAGGGCGTTTTACCTTTATTTGTACAACAAACAATTAGAATTATGTTAGTTCTGCAGAGCTGATGAGTAAGTTGAAACTGTGTGTGTGTGTGTGTGTGTGTGTGAGAGTGTGTCTGTGTGTCTCTGTGTGTGAGTGTATGTGTCTTTGTGTGTGAGTGTGTGTGTCTGTGTGAGTGTGTGTGTAAGTATGTGTGTGTGTGTGTCTGTGTGTGTGTGTGGAGAGAGAGGGGTTGATTTGAATGTATTGTTAATGTTTGCCCATGGTAGAAGTGTTAAATTTCAGACAAAATTTGGTGGGAAACAATGATGGTCTAAAAAATCTCATAAAATACCTAGTGTGTAAATAAATAATTTACTGGTAACACCAGGTTTTAAGTGATCAGAATTTTCTTCAGTCTCTCTCAAAGCATAATGGTTCTCTGGGTATTGGGTAAACAATTCAGTATAAATACACCTTGGAATATTAAAAAATAAACAAGGGTGTATTTATTGCCTCCATTTTTCAGTTAGTTAGGAAAATTGGCTGAATAGCAGAGTCAAGTTCAGATTGTTAAAAGGTAATGTTGAACAATTATGTGAATTTCACTACTGTTATATATATATGCAAATGAGAGAGAAATTAGAAATGTGTTGGTGCTAACAGTTTCAGAATAAAAGTTATCCCTCTAATAAATCTTTCAGTGTAGCAGAGTTTGTACTGCTCTGTGGAGAGAGGAAATGGAAGAGGAGGTGTCTCACTATCAGTTTAGGGGGGTAGGGAGCCCACCCTTCCTACAGGTCCCATAGCCAGGAGAAGCCATCTGGAAGGCTGGATACCTCACCCTGGTGGCTGCAGCTCAGCCCCTTCCACACTGTCCAGATCCTCTTCCAAGCCATAGCTCTTTCTCTGGTTTCAGACTTTCTGTCCATGACTGGGTCCCAGGTGAAGATTCAGAACATCAGTAACTCATTTCATATGTATCTACAGTCTGGAGCCAGGCTGCTTGGGTTCAAATCCCGGCTTAAGTGGGTGCTTTCGAGAGTGTGCTGACCCCTCCGTGTCTCCAGTCCCTAGTCTGTAAAATGGGAATAATAACTTGGTTGTTGTCAGGATTAAATGTGTTCATTGAAGGGAGTGCGCAGAGTAATCCCTCCTTAAATATTAGCCATGTTACTATACTTTTCAGATGTACACTTGCTTATCTTTATCCACTGGAAGTATTCATTATCGGTGACCACGAGTGCTAGAAAGGGGTCACAGCAACTATACGGTTAAGAAACAAGCAAGGCATAATCATATACCGTCCAATTCTTTGGTCACTTCAAGAACTGAGGTACTTTCTTCTTACAACTCTAGTAATGTGGGGTTTTTTTAGCTTAGAATCCACAAATCCTGCTGGTTTTGGATAGCGTGGGGCTGGCTTGATAGAAGTCTATGAACAGCCCTCACCTCCTTTCCTCTGGTGAGTTTCTTTCACTCTTTACTACGGCCATTGAATTTTTCCTGCACATCTGATTTCTTCTTGGAATGGAAGGCAATGCCCGGGGACACGGTTCTGAGGCATTTTACTCTGTCGATGGAAATGATGAGGTCACGTTTGACAGGTTGCGAAGGTCACCTGAGTGGGAGGATGGTGCTGGGCTTGCTGAAGAGTGCTCAGGGGAGCAGCTGTCATGTGAGCAGCCTGGCTCCACTCCAGGAAGATAAGATTGGCCTTGGAATGTCATCTCTTTGGTGGCCTGAAGTTTCACTAAACTGACAAAGAGTAGCTTTAAGGATCTTAGGTGGGATGCACTTGGTTTAGCTGTGATGGTTGGGGGAGGGTGTTGAAACCTGAGGATGTGGCCATTAGATGCTCCTGTGGTAGTGGGTAGGCTGAGATAAGAAGTTCCTGGATTCTGTAGCATTTCCTGGAGGAAAAAGTAAGTCTTCTTTCTACCTAGTGCCTGTCCTGAATAGTGTGTTTGGGAAGGAGAAACGCTTGGCAAGGTTTAAGACTGAGTCTCATGTTATGAACTCAGCACAGTAATGGTGCTCACGGTAGGTACATTTTCCTTGTTTAATTAGATGATTACTGCATCTTTTCAGTTTCAGCTCGTGTCATCAGCATTTCAGGTGGAGATATAGAAGCAGTAATTGGCAAAGTGGTCACTTTCTTTTCTTCTACATTGTCTAGGAGCCAAGACCTTGAGGCAATTTCTTTTAAGTGACGTCCCAGATTCTCAGGGCTGCCCTTGTGGCTGGCAGGTCCCCACCACAGTCAGTGGGGGGAAGATACTGCCTTGTTCCTTTGTCATCACTATTCTTCCATTTAAATAATTAGGGAGTAGAGAATGTGGTCTAAGCATGTAATGAGTTGAACTTTATTGGATGTGGGAAACGTATGTGTAATTTTGGAACATAGTGTTTTAAATGATGGACAGGTCATCTTTGAGTCCAGGAAGCGTTGAAAAGAATTGGTAGCTAAGGCTGTTGATTGAAAAATGGACAAATTTCAATGTATAGGACAAATATAGGTGAAATTAGCTTATTGCTAATACAGGAGACTCAGTAACTGAGTTGAGAAGGTGGGTCCAAGTGAGGTGTAAGAAAGTCCACCAATATCATAGCAGCTGGAAAACTGGGAAACTGAGTCCTGTGGATCAAGCCTGTGGATATGTGAGGACTCTATTTATTTGCCTGAATGAGATAAGTTTTTGTGACTATGGCTGTGTTATAGAACGTATACTTTAGATATTTGTCAATACTGTAGACTATACTGTACTTGGCAAAAGTATTGAACCGAAAAGGTCTGGTTATATAATAGTCCTAGTAAATCATGCTGCAGAAACTGATAAACTAGTGAAAAAGTAAGGGAAAAAGGAACATTTAAGGTAATATTGACCTTAAGATAATAGAGTTCCCAGAATGCTCTATCAGAGCCGGGCTGCATCTGAGTTCAGCTGCTGAGCCCTGTGTGCTCACCCCCCGCCTTCTGTCTCACCCTAAGCTGTCTCATGAGCAGTCCTGGCATTCGCCATTTATGCCAGGTGGCTTTCTGTATCAGCTGGGGCTCCTGGAGATGACCTTTTGGTTTCTTCCTTGTCAGTGAAGACTAGAGCTCCTAACAGCTGTCCTAAAAGCAGTCGGAAGCTGGTCCCTGATCAGCAGAAGGGTTTAAGAATCCATCAGCCTGGAATAAGTGTCCATACATGGAGCTCAGGCGGGACAGTTCATCAATGTCTTAGGTAACCCTGGTGTTTGGCCCGGTATTGAGTGTGCCGTGGAAAGTTAAGGTGCTTAAAAAATTATTCGCATTTTTTGTAAGAAGCACATCGTGCCAATCATATTTCCGTAAGATCATTTTTGACCCCCTGCAAGGCCAGGAACGTGAGAGGGAGTGGAACTTGAAGGTGTACAACTTGTGAAAAAGATCGGCAAATGTCATGATTTCTATAACCGCCCACAGTCTTCACCTCCTACCGTCCCAATCGTTCCATCTTCACACTTCTCACCCTGACTTTTGTCAGATGTTTTCTTCCATTTTCCAGACCGCCGCCTTAGAGATATAAGCAGATTTGTGTATCGAAATTTTGGTTTTGAAAACATTCTAGACCTTTCCTAATTCCAGGAGAGTATGTACAAAAGCCTCCGAGTTCCCCTTAAATGAAAGAATTGGATCTAAACAAAGGGAAAGGTGCTGATTTTGCACTATGCATAGACTCTACCTGATTTGACTCTGGGCCATACAAAGTCAGCTGCTGCTGGAACCAAGTGTGCAGTCTATTTAAAGAAACTCACCTCTATGGAGCTGCAGTGTCCTTATCGCGGCCACTAGCCCCATGTGGCTATGGAGCTCTTGCAATATAGCTAGCCCGAATTGAGATGTGCTTTAGGCATAAAATATACATTGAATTTCCAGGATTTACTGTGGAAAAAGAACGTAAAATATCTTACTGATAATTTTCACATTGATTGCATGTTGAGCGGTAATACTTTGACTATATTAGGTAAAATGCATTATTGAAATTAATTTTACTTCTTTTTTACTTTTATAATGTAGCTGCTAGAGAAGTTAATATTACATATACGGCTTGAATTACATGTGTATTGGGCAGTAATGCTATAGACTAAATAGTAAATGTCTTCAGGGAAGTCACAAAATGTTTCTAAATGATAACCTTATAGTGGCAAGAACTTAAAAAAAACAAAACCCACCCTGAAAAGAATGGCTTTTAAAGAGAGCCAGTGTTCACTATCTGTTTTTAATTAGGTAACAGTGAGTTCACATGACAAGGAGAAAATTTCCTGGGAGTTAATAGGGGCTGAGACAGCAGAAAAAGCAGGAGGTTATCTGCTCCATTCTAGGTAATACATATGGCTGGATTTACATGATAACTTAATTTGGATGGTAAAGAAATAGTCATAAAAATATGGATTCTTCTAGATAGCTAGAGTTATAAAACCCAGTAAAAGAGGATTATGTAGTTGACGAAACATGCAGGTTTTTAGGGAATTATTTTCGGTTTTTATTGCTTAGCTAGTCCAATGGAGCTAATACTGGGAGAATCATTGCCATGACCAATATAAGAGGAATCGTAAGCATTCTACAAGTGGGAAGTTTTGCAGTCAGAAAAGAAAAGAAGTATAAATTGCTTCAAAGAAGTGATACCTAAAGGATCTTCCTAGTACCAATCAGGATTAAATTGTGAACAGGTGAATGAGGGTTAGCTGAGGGTTGGCCTATTGGGATTTTTAGTTAAGATGGACATTTTTCATATATTTTTCAGTATTCCAAGGACATGTGGGTTGATATCATATCCCCCAGGACAAATGGCCAGAAAATGGTCACGCTGACAACGAAAACAAAGGTTTTCAGAGTACTGGAAGAGAATCGAAAATGAGAATTACTTGATTCTTCATTCACATGTAGCTGTTACTTGTTATGGAATTTTCTCTTCAACTTTACTGAAGCATAACTTACCTAAAATAAAATGTTTTCATTTTAAGTGTACAGTTGGATGGATTTTGAAAAAATGTGTTCAGTCATGTAACTCCAACCCCAACCAAGATACAGAACAATGCTATCACTCCAAAAAACTGCCTGGGATCCTTTGTGACAATCCCCTAACCCCCTCTGCAGGCCAACAGTGATACGATTTATAACACTTTTGATTAGTTTTGCTTCTTCTAGAACTTCATATCAAGGGAATCATGTACTTTTTTAGTATCTGTCTTCTTGAGCTCAAGATAAATGCTGTTATATATATCAATACTTAATGCCTTTTTGTTGCTGAGTAGTATTCCATTATATGTATAAACGCGTTCTGTTTATCCCTTAACCTATTGCTGGCCATTGGGATTGTTTCCAGTTTTGGGCTATCATAAATAAATCTGCTATATAAACATTCACAGGCAGGTTTTGTGTGGCATACGTTTTCAAATCAGTTGGTAAAAACCCAGGGGCAAGATTGATGATTATATGGTAAGGTTATGTTTAGGTTTGTAAGAAACTACCAAACTATTTTCCAAAGTAACTGCACCATTTTGAATTTCCACCAACAATGAGTGAGTGTCCCTGTTGCTCTGTATCCTTGCCAGTATGAGGTGTCTGTTCAGATCTTTTGCCTACTTCTTAATTGGGTTGTTTTTTTTTAATTGTTCAATGTTAAGAGTTTTTGCATATTTGGGTCCAAGCCTCTAAGCATGCCTTGAGCTGCACCCTCTAGGTTTTAGTGTGCTGTGTCTTAATTTTCACTCATGTTAAAGTATTTTAATTTCCCTTGTGACTTCTTCTCGACCCATTGGTTACTTAGTAGTGTGTTGTTTAATTTCCACATATTTGTAAATTTCCAAGATTTCTTTCTGTTATTATTTTCCAATTTCACTCTCTTACGATTACAGAATGTACTTTGTATAATTTTAATCCTTTTAAATTTTTTGAGGTTTATTTTATGAACTAGATTATGGTCTATCCTGGAGATTATTCTGTGTGCTCTTCAGAAGAATGTGTATGCTTCTCTCGTTGGGTGGAATGTTTATAGAGGTCTGTTATTCTAGTTTGTGTGTAACATTGTTCGAGTCTTTTGTGTCCTTGTTGATTATCTGCCTGGTCATTCTATCTATTATTGTAAGTAGGGTACTGAAATCTCCAACTATTTATGTTGAATTGTCTATTGCTACCCTCAATTTTATTAGCTTTTGCTTCGTGTATTTTGGGGCACTGTTATTAGGTGAATATATGTTTATAATTCTTACTGATGGATTGACCCCCTTTATCATTATAAAATCTCTCTCTTATATGCATGTAAAGAAGTCTATGTTATTATGTCAGGTAAATCAAGTGCATTAGAACAAACGTAAAGGCAATCAAGGATGGATGTCTGAGGTGGACCCCACAGTGAGAAACAGGACCATTTAGGGAAAGATGGGTCATGGATGCAGAACAAAAAGTAGGAGACGAAGAGAATTTACCGATAGATATTTGATTTTAAAAATTGTTGAAAGTGAATTATTATGCATAGAATGTTACGCATGGGTGCCTGTGCCTTTTGCTCAGAGGGAGCCTTGGAATGATGACCTTTATTAGTGAATGGCCTTTATCCAATATAAACATGAAGTTTATCCTTATTTTTAAGACACTGAGATTCTTCTTTATTGAATTGAAAGGAAAGGGGGATAGCATATGAACAGAGATATGACTTTTCTCATCCAATCCTGAATAGTTTAATAATTCAAACAGATAATATCAATACAAATAATTTAATGGGTTGAGTTAAACATTCTCTAGTAGTAAGGGCAATTTTTACATCTGTTGGTTCTTGTCATTCTAGGACGGGAATAGAGTCTGGGAAACCTGGTGTCTCAAAGAATCTGAAGTGGATTGAATTTTAAATCCTCATCTTCCTATTCCATTGCCTTAGAATTGTTTGGGTCGGGGTGAGGTTTTACAGCAGCAGCTTATCAAAAATATTGCATCGAAACTCAATGATCTTTTCCTTTTTAGTGATGTATTCCATAAACTCTTAAATCATCTGAAAATGTGAAACTTGATGTCCTTCTAATACAATTCTCCCAAATAGTAAAAAAGGTGGTATTGGGAGAGTATGAGAACTGCCATTATAAATCCAGCCAAGTGGGATAGGATGCTGTGATTAACTGCACGTTACCCAGGTAGATCTCCTGGGATTGCCACTGGGTGCAAGGTGAAGCGATTTCTCACGAGTTCCTAACATTTATCCCCATAGATCATCGTGTTGAGCCATCAATCCTGTGAAGGTTAAAAGCGACATTACTCAAAACCTGGAGAGGCAGAGTTTCAAGAGGCTGTTATGTCATTGGGTTTAAGGCTTTGAAGGGGAAGAGGAGACAGTTATTTTAAGGTTGATACCAAATGCCTCCCCTACCTCTGCCCCAAAGATTTTATAATTATGGCACCTAACTCATCTGCTGGATCCTCTTCTTCATTTCCCAATTTTTACAAATGAGTCTATAATGGATCCACATAAACACAAGCCTTTGTTGTTTTTGTTGTTGTTTAGTGGTTCTTCTAGAATTAAATCCCCGTTTGAAATGGAAATAACATGTCTTCATCTGCTTATATGCGTTTTGGTTATTTCTGACCACATTAACATCACAAAAATGTCAGCACATAATCTATAGCAGGTGTTCTTCTCATGCCAGGAGTAAATTACAGAGGCTACTAGGAGAAAAGCTGTTTTGCTCTGCTTTTTCCCCCAGAAGGGTTCTGATGGGGAATATGGGTCCAGAGTGGTTTTTTGACCTTTAGCCTTTAACTAGAGAAACTCACATCATGCTCTACAGTTAGACAGTGGCTTCATTAATAAATATTCTGTATATATCAAGGTCGAATACACGTCTATAAACTGTTTTCAGTTTCCAAGAGTCCCTCTCTTGAAAAATCTTAGCTGTTCTACGTGCTTCTCGAAATGCCACCATTAGCACTTCCCTTTGCTTGAGGCTTTTTCCCTGTTTAGAACGCAGATGCCCTGACGATGTTGATACAAGTAGCTTTACTCCTTACCTAGTCTTAATAGGCATGGCATTAAGGTGAATGAATTCATCAGATCATCTAAAACACGTTTTAATAAGGGAGAGGTGGAAAGCCCAGGGCAGTGGCCAGTGGGGCAAGGGGCAACTCGATCTTGAAAGACCAAGCAGGGGAGGCAGGGCCGAAGACCCTTAGGATTAGCCCTGATTTGAAAATAAATGTTTTGCTTTCCTCTGTAGTTTATCCTTTCTTTGTAGACTTAGTTTACAAGATGTTATGAATGAATGAATGAAATTGTCTTCACAGGCACCAGTTAAGAAGCTAAGGATTACCCTGATAACATTTTGATTTTTTTTCTTGGAAGGAAAGAAGGGTTCTCTTACATTGAGCCCCTCTCCGATATATCGAGTCTAGAAAGACAGGAACTGGTTCCTATGGGAAACATTTCCGAAGATTGTCAGGCTGGACCTTCTGTCGCTCTTTTTTACCGTTGATTTTTATCTCCACCCATTGCAGTAACTGTGTTGTAGAGTAGCAGGCTCGTCTCTTTAATGTAAGCTCTCTTTCTGGCTTCTCTCGCCTACTCTGGTCTTTACGGGCATCTGGATTTCCTCTCCTACAGCCCTGTGTGTGTGAACAACAACACACCGCCTTGAGCTTTATTTCCAGACTAAAATTTGTGCCTTAAGCTAAATAGATGCTTAAGCTGAATAACTTTCTGCAAGTGGGATACAAAGGTGAGCCTTTTGACTTCTACTATCTGAACTGGAAAGAGCCAGAAGCACACCTGAGCAAGATTGTTTAGCTAACCTTTTATTTTCAAAGTGAGGAACCTTCCCCAGACTTAAGTTTCATCCAGAGGATTGCCGATTTGGGGTAAAGATTTAGAACTTACAGAACTTATGAAGATTTAGATAAACATTTAGAACTATACATTTCTAAAAACTGTAAAAGCTATAAAAATGAACTACTGAACTTAGATATTGCTACAGATGATTAGGAGGCCTTTAAGAGACATCTCAGTTCTAAGTTATCTTCTGAATCATTCAAGAAAAAGTAACCCACTCATGCAAAAATGATATTGTGTACTTTCTTTGGAAACAGGTGTATATGGGAAATTTGCTAGACTGATAATGATAATGTACTGGGTATGGTTTTTCCCCCCTCTCTCTCCACTATTCTGCCTTGGACTGTGCAGAGGAATCTTTTGTGCTTCTCTGGGAAGCTCTGGGGTGGAATCTTCAATGCTTGTCTCCATCCCTTCCTTGCCTTTTCCCCCTGGGACGAGGGCTGATTTAATTGCCTCGCTTGGTTCCCTGTTATTCTCTCCAGGCAGCCCACCTGCACGTTGTAGATCTTGTTCTCTCCAACCTGTACCTGTCACCAGGGCTGACCTCTTCCCACTGACTCTGTCCCCCTGAGCTGGCGGGTGCACCTCCAGGACAGTAGCCCACACTTGGGAGCTCAGCATCATTCTCCAATCCAGCCACAAATAAGGCTGACATTTTGTTCCCCAACTCCTGTATTGATTTCTTAATTGTGCCTGAACTTCAGAAAAGGTTATCACAATTCAAGCTCCAACAAGAACATTTGGCATGATCTGATTAGTCTCCGTAGAAAAAGAGTTCTCTGAACCGCCCTTGACGGTGGGGGTCACATTGCCGTTGTAGCTTAAAGGAAACTTGGGTGTTGGGTTGAGTGTCACTCGGTGTAGGTGACGGCCCATTTTTCAGGGGCCGACGAACCACACTTGTGTAGATGAATGGCTACGATGAGAATGCCGATTTACTTATTTTTGATGAAAAATGTTCTTGTAAGGACAACCGCACGTGTGTTTGGGTGGAGTTACACATTCTCTCGCTTTGCACAGGTTTCCTCAAGGCTGTGTTAGAATTCGGAGGCTGCTTGGGGAGAACAGGTGAGAGTCAGCAGATCTGACTGGCTTGTTCCAAAGGCAAGAGTCATCAGGAAGAGGGTTCCACATTCACATCGGGACCCCGGCCATGAACTTGAACTTCAGTGGTTCAGGGCCAGCCTGAAGGAGCCCTGACAGTCTTGACCTTCCGGCTCTCCTTCCATCACTCTGCAGTGATCATTCTCTCTGATGGGCACGTCTTCTTGGTGTATGTGTCAGTACCTCCAATTAGGTGAGTCAGGGCTCGGTCAGGAGACTTTGTCCTTTTCCAGACACTGTATGAGCTCTGATCCAGTTATCAGAGGGTGCAGCCGACTCTTCAAGGCTCCCTTTGGACACCCTCACACCAGGATGCCTTTCCCACTTTTGTGAACGTCAGCTTCTGGTGTACTTGAACTCCCAGCAGCCATCGCCTGTGTTTCTTTGAAGGACGACTGCCATGCATATAAAGCTTCAGCAGACTCTGAGACTTTAATTACCGCCTTTTTAACCAGTGCGTAATGGGTGTGGAGGTGTCTTCTGATGCGGACAAGCGTCGGCTGTGATACACACTAACTGCAGGGTCTCTGTGGGCCAGAGCCCGCGTTGACCTCTGAGGGACTCTGCCTGGTGTCTCACCATCGCCCCGCCTGCCTCTCTTCCTTCCTGGTCTGGTTCCTCCTTCCCCACTCCCAACTGACTCTTTCTGGGGACATGTTCTCATAAATCACTTTTACATAAATCAAAACCTCAGGTTCTGATTTTGGGAAAACCAACCTAATTCAGACAGTATCCGTACTTCAGTATAACCAAATGTGTCCTGTCTGCAGTGGAGACATTACCTAATTTTCCCCCCATGTCCCTAAATATCATGTATAAGCATTAGGAGTAGTAAATAAATAGCTAAAACTTCTGCGTAATTCACCCGCTGCCTTTGCGTAGTTAACCAGAGCGCGGAAGTGCATCAAAGCTCCCTGTGACATGACAGCAAGGCCGATGTGGGGGAGGAGGGACGGGTACCACGAGGCAGTCAGACGAGGCCAGGGCTGGGCGACGGGAGACCCGGGTCTCATTTCTGCTCTGTCGGGTCCTACTAGTCTGGCCCTGGGTGAGCAGATTCAGGTCTCTGGGTGGTAGTTCATTCAGATAAAAATGACAGGATTGGATTAGAAAATTTCTAAGCTCTCCTCAGTTTTAGAGAAATAAAGGGTCTGGAACCAATGTTGAGTGTTGAGAATGAGTTTTATGGCTAATTAGGGAACCCAGCACTGTACAGACAGTAGGCTCTGATGGACACAGCTCAGACGAGGGCACAGACGGTCTTTAAGAGCTGAAAACCATCGTCTCTGTGTTAGTCAAGGATTTCCAGAAACACAGACCCTCACCCACTGTATATACACATGTATATAGAGAGAGATTTATTTTAAGGAATTGGCTCCCATGCTTGGGGCTGCAAGTCCAAAATCTGCGGGACAGGCAGGCAGGCTGGGGACCCAGGGAAGACCTGATATGGCAGCTTGAGTCCAAAGGCCACCTGCTGACAGAAATTCCCTCTTCCGTGGGAGAGATTCGTCTTTTCTCTTAAGGCCTCAACTCATTGGATGAAGCCCACCCACAGGATGGAGGGCCACCTGCTTTACTCAAAGTCAGCTGAGTTAAATGCTCAACTCATCTGAGAACACCTTCCCAGCAGCATCTGAACTGGCGTTTGACCAAATACCTGCTGCTGGGGCCTCTCCAAGTTGACACATAGCATTAGCCATCACACTCTTCCTTACTGGGAAGTCACAATTGCTGTGTGATTGGCAGGCGGTATCTGGGCTAGTCAGCTGGCCTGGGGTGAGTGCTGAGAGGGTCAGGGGACATCCAGGACATGTGGCTCCAACTGTGCTTTCAGCATTGCTGTGGGCCAGCTGGGCAGCCAGGCCGGGATTCTGCACCTTCACCACAGACATTCTGAGAGCCAAGGAGTAATTAGAGATCTATGTATTAACACTAAATACAAAAAGAGCAACTATTAAGATCAAGTTCAAGTTCTCTTTTACTACTGTACGTTGCAGGACGTCAGAAATTTTTGTAATTTGATGTTCATTTCATTCACTTGCCATTAATTCCACAAAATAAAAAGGAAGTTTATACTTCAGGAGAGAAGATTATTACACAAGAGGAAATTGGTTCAGGAACTGATTGTGAGTCAAGCACTTGTGTTATTAGCAGATACAGTTTAATATCTTTGAGGTCAGTGATGTAATTCTCAGGTCAAAATATTGCATAATAAATGAACAGCTGCAGATAGGCTGGGCCAGAAATCCTCATGAATTATTTAATTTTTGCTTATTTTTATTATGACATCTCCATTTCCAATGATCGTCTTTCACTATTGCATCAAATGCTCATCCTCTCCCTGCTTCTCCTTCTTACGCATGTGTCTGTCCGTCTCACTCCACCTGTTGTGTCTTCAAACCCCTTGTTCTCACCCCACATTTCTTTCATCCCACGTTTCCATGCTCTGACCAGCGTTCCTCAAAAAATGGTCCTGGGCTGTCTGCACGAAAATCTCTTCCAGAGCTTGTTAAAGATGTGGATTTTTGTACCCGAAGTCCCCACTGTCACAAACCCACATTTACCTGTGTGCATTGCATTTGCTCATGGAAATATTTTGTTTGAAGGTGGCAATGGTCCACTGTATCCTTTTTGCAGGTTTTTAACCCAGAAGGGTGACTAATGCATTGAGTTCTCGGGGTGGCAGGGGGAGGGTGGTATTAGGGCCGCTTACTCTGCCTGGGGGAAGGCTGACCCAGCCTATGTGTGCGATCAACACGTCTCTGTCTAGAGGAGAATGACAGTTTTCCTGACTCCTTGTTCAAGTTCTCTGGTAGTAGTTAAAAGTAGAAGGGGGAAGATGATGAAACCTATATCTGTAATTGGTGGAAAATTTTAGGGTATAGATCAAAGTACACATTTGAACTTTTCATTTTGATATATTTTTGACTATTTTATTCCTCCTTGACATACATTCCTGTATCTCAGCACGTATCTTTTTCACATTATAATAAATTGATAGACACATTGATAAGGTAACAATAATACTAATGAAATTGCACATGCAATGTACTGTTTATTGTCTTTACATCATTTCAGTTAAAGCCTATTTTTCCCAACAACAAAGGAAAACCCCAAGAATAATTGCATTGCTATCACAGTATTTTAGTTTCTAGTAAAGCAAGAAAAAAGTGGCAAATAATTCTCCATTCAAACCTTCCCTGTGTTTGGAGTTGCATAGATTTCTGGCTGAAAGGAGAGAAGTTAGAAAACTATATGTTTCCTATGAAATGCTGAAATATGAATTATTATGGCAAGATTCCTGCAGCAAAGGTCAAAAATCTTCCTTTCATTTGCTGCAGTGAATCTTCTTCTCTCTTTCCTTTTGTCTCTCCCTCTGAACACCAACTGTGTTTGATTTTTTTTTTTTCTGACCAATGATAGCACGACATCGTTGTTACATGAATGAAAGGTACATGGGAGATTTAAGATTTAAAAAATATATCCCGTCTGAGAAATGTGGATTGTAATCTGAAGTATAATCTCTGATTATATCTCAGACTTTCAAATCAAACCCATGATTAAAAACCACTTGTTATTCTAAAAATCCGAACAGAAAGAACACAAATCTGTCAGGTTTAGATATTGTCAGTCACTTGGTTGCAATGTAATTCCACGCCATATTTGGGGATCTCTTGCCTGCATTCAACAGAAGTCACGCTTTTCAGACAACATAAGACTTAAAGATCAGTGGATCTGACGTGATGGAAGTGGAAAGTAAAATGATTGTTACAGAAATGGGTTATTTTAAGTAGACATTCCAGGAACTTCAGATCCCAAATTATTCACACAGCTTTAGTGGTCAGATGGAAATTATCTTTTCCTGCTCGTTACGGAAAAATCCACCAGAAAAATATTATATTCTCCTTTTCTGTTCTGATGGTAACAAGCCTGCCTAAGAGACCCAGTGTCAAAGAATGTTTCCTGTCACTTCAATTAGCAAAAATGATTCATAGCCCAAAACTGCACCCGCTTAGACGTGAGCCATATTTACACCAAGAATGCCGTGTTATTTGCTGCTTTAGAAGAAAAAAAAGAATACTAGGGTATGATTAATAGCAAGTTTTATACTGACTTAAAAAGACAAAACTACATAAAAATTCCATTGCCTCAAGGTTTTGATATGGCACGGTAAAGCTATTTCTCTCCTCTGCTTTTCTCAAAAATCACCCCAAGATACAAGAGGAAAAGGAAACAGAGAACACAAAGTCCACCATCAGAGAAACCAGAAAGGAACTGATGGTAGTGTGGGGTGGGGAGCAGTGACGAAAGAGCTGGTTTGCCATGCACAGCCTTGGGAAGACTTGAGAGTGCGATGTACCAGCCATTACGGCCTGTAGGTTCGTAGTGACAGAGTGTTCCAGACGTGGGCCTCAGGCACAGGGGAGGGTGGACAAGAGTAGCTGAAGGACACACAGGTGTTAAGTACAGTCTGCATTTTGGATAGTGAATCTCTCCTTCCCCCTCCACCCAGTGACAGATTATAGTCAGGATGATGCTTCTCCAGATAAGAGATAGAGGATCTTCCTCTGGAGAAACTGAAATACCCCAAAGAAAAGATCTACAGATATTGGCAATTAGGAATCCCTGACAAAAATAAATCCAGCTTTTTTTTTTCCCATTTGATGGGTTGTCTTTTTGTTTTGTTCATGGTTTTCTTTGCTGTGCAGAAACTTTTAAGTTTAATTAGGTCCCACTTGTTTATTTTTGCTTTGGTTTCTTTTGCCTTAGGGGACAGATCCAAAAAAATATTGCTACAATTTATGTCCAAGTGTGTTTGGTCTATGATCTCTTCTGACAGTTTTATGGTTTCAGGTCTTACATTCAGGTCTTTAGTTCATTTTGAGTCTATTTTTGTATATGGTGTGAGGAAATGTTCTAATTTCATTCTTTTACACATAGCTGCCCAGTTTTCCCTGCACCACTTATTGAAAAGACCGTCTTTTCTCCATTGTATAGTCTGGCCTCCTTTGTCGTAGATTAATTGACCATAAGTGTATAGGTTTATTTCTGGGCTGTCTATTCTGTTCTGTTGACCTGTGTGTTTGTTTATGTGCCAGTACCAAGCTGTTTTGCTTACTGTAGTTTTGTAATATAGTCTGAAGTTGTACAAAATAAATAAACAATGAGGATATATTGTACATCACAGGAAAATATAAATAAATCCAGCTTATTCCCCATTTGTTCACCAGTCTACAACTCTGCTTGCCCTAGGAACTTCCAATCAATGTTTTGGACATACAAGGATCATCAGATATGCAAGGAGGGCTGGAAAAAAAAAAAGGCTAAATTAAAAGCAAATAAACAGAAAAAGACATGCAGAGAAAATGGGAAGCTGAAAAATATTAACATAAAAATATTTAATGTATTTAACATCCTTGGAAGATAAAAGAAGATGATCCACTCATGAAGCAAGAGGACGATGTTCCTTAAATATTCGAATGACAAAGAAGAGCTCGTCTAAATATAAAGATACGGATATAGATAGATGTAGATATAAAAGCCTAAATATATAATATTCAAATGACAAAGAAGAGCTCGTCTAAATATAAAGATACGGATATAGATAGATGTAGATATAAAAGCCTAAATATAATGCTTAAGAAAGTCTTGAGGCTTTAGAATAAAAAGATAGAAATAGACATTGGAGAGAAAAAAAGAAAATTAGAGGATCAATCCAGCTGGTCCAATATCTGATAGTAAGAGTTCCAGAAAGAGTAAACAGAAAATTGTACAGAAAAATTATCAGAAGAATAATGTAATAAATATTCCCAGAACCAGAGATTAGTCTCTAGAATGAAATAACCCAATGAATGCCCAGCACAATGAATAATATAAAAGACCTATCCCAGGTTATATCACCATAAATTTCAGAACAATAAGGAAAAGTTCTGAAAAAAACTTGATGGGTCAAAGAATCTAAAAAAGGGAGACAACAGGCTTATCAATAGCAACCCTGGAATCTAGAAGAGGAAGAAAAATCACCTTCAAAATTCTTATTTTCAACCTAAACTTTAATATTTAGATAGATTGCTATTCAAGAGTGAGGGGAGAATAAAGAAATCTTGAGATGTATAGTGTCAAGAATTTTCTTCTTTGGCCACTTTTATCAGGAAACCACAGGAAGGCATATTTCAACAAAAGGAGGGCGGGGGGAACTAAGAAAGAGAAAAGACTTGGGCTTTAGGGAACAGAAAATGTAACATAGGAGCGAGGGAGATGGGCTTGCCAATGATAGCAAAGCAAATCTCAGGTCAACAGCCATGTGGCATGGCGAGAGAGTGACTGAGGAGAGAGAGAGACATGGGGAGAAAAGTAAAGGGAACTGATGGGTTTTCTGATGCATTTGATCATATGGAAAAATGATGTTGAGAGTTCTGCACCACTGCCAGAGGGTGTAAAAAGACATAGTAACTATTCAAAGAAAATGAAAAAAAAATGACAAAAGGATACACATATCAACTGCAGGTAAAGCAAAAGATGGCATAAAAATGAAAATATAATTACAATACATATTGATTAGAAATAAAGAATTACATGTATACAACTGTATAAATACTAATTTGGGGTTAATTCAAAATAAAATAAAATTATATCGAAAGGTTAAAGGGAGAAAAAGAGCATGCAAGTGTGCTAAAATTCTCAATTCTGAAATTTTGGATTAATGTTGCATAACCTTACTGAATCATAAGGAAAACATATGTGTGTGTATATATATATACACACACACACATATGTTTCCTCTGAGGAAAAGAAGGAAGTGGAAGATCAGGAGACAAGGGATATTCTTTTTCTATTTTGCGGGGGGCCGGGGGGATGCGGGGGTGAAGTAGAAAAGAATAGCTTTATTCCTTTGCCAGGCAAAGGGGACCACAGCAGGCTAATGCCCTCAAAACTGTGTGTCCCGGCCTGGAGGGGGTAGTGAAGAGGTTTTGTTTTGTTTTGTTTTTTTCATTGGTGTACAGTTGCTTTACAATGTGGTGTTAGTTTTTGTTATAAGCGTCTTAGAACTATCGACTGTTTAAAACTATTTGCGAACAATACTTCAAGTAAAATAAATTTTAATTAAAAGGTAAAGCTAAAAGATCAACCTAGCATTTCTAAAACCTCAAGATACCCAAACAGAACTGGCCTCATGAACAATGGTCAGTACATTGAAGCTACATCCACTGTGGCATCTGAAATCAGTCTGGGTGACGTTTTGGCAATGGACCACATCGACAATTGACCAGTGATGATCAATAAAAATGCAAACAAATAAGTCCTTAAAGATGACCTCAGATCACCATCACACAGCAGGAGTACTTTATTGTGAATTGTTTTTCAGTTTACTTTTAGCCACCAGGGGGGTCTGAAGGGGAGATAAATTTTATTGTGAGGGAAAAGGGAGGAATGCAGCTGGAGGAGAGGGTCACAAGCCCCTCCTCTGTCAGCCAGGCACCCACAGGAGCACGGACACCTCAGGGGCATCAATAAAATGCAGAAATGAGGGTCAAAATGGATGTGAGAATAAGGAAAATCTCCTGGATTCCGATCTCAAATGATTACTGAAATGTACGAAAGAGAACATAGTTTAAAGCAAATTCTACTTTTTAATTAAAGAATAATCTTAATAGAATCTTGATACATATTCTGTGACAGCTATATTTATTTATCTGTTTTATGTTTGGCTGCGTTGGGGCTTCGTTGCTGCGCGCGGGCTTCCACTAGTTGCGGCGAGGGGGCTACTCTGCATTGCAGTGCGCGGGCTTCTCATTGCGGTGGCTTTTCTTGTTGCGGAGCACGGGCTCTAGGTGCGCAGAGCTTCAGTAGTTGTGGCTCGCGGGCTCTAGAGCAAAGGCGCGGTAGTTGTGGTGCACGGGCTCAGTTGCTCCGTAGCATATGGGATCTTCCCAGACCAGGGATCGAACCTGTGTCCCCTGCATTGGCAGGCGGATTCTTAACCACTGCGCCACCAGGGAAGCCCGTCTTTCACCTTTGCCATCAAGTGTTCTGCATTTCTGGAAGGCAAAGGCTCTAAACACGAGGAGATTGATAGACAGCCTATATTCATCCCCTCTACCTGGAGCACCGATGGCTCTTGTGATGTGAGTCACTACTGCATACCAGGCACAAGAACAATCCTGCCATCTGTTTATGTGCAGGTCAACTTGGGTAAGTTTGCTTTTCTATTTTGAGATTTACTGAGGATGGGGGAGTTTATTCTCTCTCTCTCTCTCTTTCTCTCTAATACTGGAGAAGCACTTTCATTTTTAGATAGTGTCGAAGTTCTAGAAAACACTTGTAATTGAAATCAAGAGTTTTCTGTTAGCACAGAGTGCTCCTGTGGAGGACTGTAAGAGTTTGTCTAGGTGTTTAGGTCTGGTGGGAGAGAAAGTGGTATATGCGGATGTCTGCAGATGTCTTTGGAAGGTCGGGACAGAGAGCCTGGTGGTCAGGTCAGCATCTGGGACACACACACTGGTGGTGGTTTCTGTGATAGGAACGGCGGAAGGGTGCCCTGCTATCTCTGTTCTGCTCTGGGAGCGGGTTGGCATTCCTGACAAAGGAGAATCTACTCACTAGATTTAAATGGTACCCTTTCCGCAAGCTATTTAGCCTGAAGTCCTCAGTGTCGGCAGCTAGGAACACAAATAGTGAAAATTTGATGTCCTGAGACCCATCCTCCCCTAAGCCTGACAGTGAAACGTCCTGTTGTGTACATGGCTCTGGGCATCCCCTGAGGTGTTTACCTGTGTCCATGAGAAACCCGTCCTCAGCTTCAGGCTCAGTTCCACAGAGGAATCACCCCCTTGTCACGTGCAGGTTCATTGCTCTTGTGAAGTGAACAATTCTGTCTTGTCTTATGATCGTTTATGGGTAGAGGAGGGTCTGGCTTGAGCCCCACGGAATTGAGCATTTTACGTTGTAGCTATTTCACGCACCACGATCTAGGCTAGCCAAGTCCAAGTTCCTAACGACCCACAAAGCCATATTACAGTCAAGCTGTGATGACTGGTCTTCATGGTTTGGCGTGGTGCAGGTACTTCTGCCATCAGGGATGCTGTGGGAACCATAGCTTCGCAGGAACACAGGGTGAGTGACATTTCTCAGCCCCACAAGTCACCTCACTCCTTCAAACCTACACATACTCTGCTAGAATGAACAGGTTGGGGCGAATTTGGTGTCATGGTGCCCAGAATGAATGTTTGCCCTTTATAGTCAAGTCTTTCTGACTCACAGGAAATCTGTGTTGAGGGACCCTATTGTATCTCTGCCATCCGGCTTTCGTTGTTCCCAGCTTCTCACATCTGACAGTCACGCCTCTGTTGGTCTAAGCTCCAAACCCCAGTGATAGACAAGATTCCACAACCTGGGTGTCTAGCTCCAAATCAGAAAGATACATATTCTGAGGGTATATATATTCCACTCTGCCGCTGGAAACATCCAGACCCCCCGGCAAATAGATCGCAGAGGGAGGCATGATGTCTAACTTCTTGCACGGAAAAGGGAGGAGAGTAATTCTGGTCCCAACCTGTCAAGAAACAGGAGTTCCAAAACTAATTCTGGTGCCAACTGTGAACGTAATAAAATTATCACCTTGAGACATCAACAGTTGCATAACAGTTTATAGTTTACAAAGCTGTAGAGAAAACATAACCATTTATTCCTAAATTCAGTCTTCTAAAATTTCCCCCCAAAGTCTAATGGCATCATTTCTGTTGCTTAAAAAAAATCCTTTCGCTTAACTCCTTCTCAGTTCCTCAACATGACTTCCATCTTATTCTGGTATTGTTGTTGTGTTAAATCTGATGTGGAGTATTTCCAGGGTAGGCATGCATTGGTTAATAATCAAGATATTCGTTTCTTGCATATACACAAAAAATCTTGCAACATTTTTACTAAATTCAGGTAGTCAGGCCTAGGGATTGGAGGTTGATGCCCAAGGCACTCTCAGACTGGCTCCTCTAAATATATTGTCACTGATTCACGGGTTATCTCTGCGAATAAAACTGATGATCTCAGTTTAACATGTTTTGTATTTTTATATGATTTTTAAATGTGCCCAAAGAATAAAATCCTTATTCTGTTAAAAAGCTAACTCAGAACTTCTTTTTCTTCCACTCTCCCATTTAAACATGGATGTAGAATTACTGACGTTTAAAGATCAACCTCAGCATGTAAATGCATTTGTAATGACTATAATTTCTTGCTCTGGACTTCGACTTCCTCAGGATCTGAAAGTAGCATTTGCCAAAGGTTAATGCAGGAATAGGGTTCCATATTTTGAATGCTGTAAGATACAGTCTAGGGTGATAAAAATTGGTCTGCTTTACGGAATTTAAATGAATTTCAGTCTTAGTGCTTCATGACTGAAAATGAAGAAAATTACTTCCATGAGGGCTTAGAAACATGTTATGTTTGTCATCGTGAACCAGTGGCTCAACCCTATTCTAGGATTTTTATGGGAATTGTATTGGGCCAAATTCCTGGGGAATTAGGGAAACAGCTGTCTGAACATGATGCATAGTGTAATAGGAGGTCATTTCTTGGGCCCCTAGCACTCAATGGATGCTAAAGAAACACAGTAAAATACAATAAACCCAGTGTTGCAACCTGGGACTTCCAAAGGGAACTCCATCACAGTTCAGAAGCTTGGGAAACAGCCTGAATGTCCAAGGGCCTGCTTTGTCTCTCGATATTTATACAAACTTAGGCAACTTATTTAACTTACTGGAACCCAATCTCACCACCTGTGAACAGCTCATCTTTATGCTTGTTTGTTGTGGTTTTTTCCCAGAGACAGAATTTCTTAATTTTTATGGAGTAAAGCACATTATGTTTTTTCTTTATATTAATGTTTGTTTTAGGTCTTATTTAAGAAGTCTTTCCCTGGGTAGAGGTCATGATGAGGAGATCCTCCTATATTATCATCTAAAATATTTAATGTTTCATTTTTCATGTAAGATCTATACTCAATCCACAGTTAATTTCCGTGTAAGCTGTGAAACAATCCAATTTAATTTCTATGTACGCACCTGCAACTATTCCAGCACCGTTTATTGATCTGATGACGGTTTAGTCTGTCTTTTAACCCTCTGTTCTGAAGTAAAACCTCAGCATCTATCAAAAATCACCAGATGTAACCACCTAGAGGGGTGGGATAGGGAGGGTGGGAGGGAGGGAGACGCAAGAGGGAGGAGATATGGGAACATATATATGTGTATAACTGATTCACTTTGTTATAAAGCAGAAACTAACACACCACTGTAAAGCAATTATACTCCAATAAAGATGTTAAAAGAAAAAAAATCACCAGATGCGGTTAGGACTGATTCCGAGCTCTGGATTCCCTTCCAGGGCTACTTTCCACCACGTATCAAAATCATGCTCTGTTACTAAATCTTGATATCCCATGTGGCACAGCTACCCTTCTTGTTCTTTCGTTTTTCCAAAACAGTCTTGAGTATTTGTTTCCTTTTTATTCAATGAAAAAAAAATTACGTCATAAAACCATAAACAGGCATGCACACACACACACACACACACACACACACACACGTCCCACAATGGTTTGGGATGTTGACTGAAGTTGTACGAAATGAACAGATCATTCTGGAGCGATCTGATATCTTTAGAATATTGAGTAATCCAAGTCAAGAGCATGGTATAATTGTATTTATATAGCTCTTTTTGAAGGTCTTACAACGAAAGACTGTAGTTTTCTCTTTGGAGAGAGTTCATATATCTTGTTATTGTTAAATATTTGATAATGTTGATACCATGAATACTTTTTAGGAGAAATAGACTCTACATACAAAAAAGGGCACAAGGCAGTTGTAAAGTGGGCACTTGTAAAGTGTTGTGTAAAGCTTGATGAATTATCACCAGGTGGACACACTTGTACAGTCACTATCAGTACCCAGAGGACCCTGTGCTTTCCTCCTGATCACTACCCAGTCCTCCCCAAGGCAACCTTTATCCTAACACCGTATAGTAGCTTCTCCTGTTGATTTTTAAAAACTCTGTTAACATTCCATTGGTCTTTAACCTCCTCTTCCATTACCACTACACTGCCTTAATTACTCTATCATTCTAAGAATTGGATAACCAGTAAAGTAACCTTTCTAACCATATACTTCTTTTTTTTACAAACTTTCATTTTTAAAGCATAGCAAAATTGAGTAGAAGGTACAGAGATTTCCCACATACTTCCTGCTCCCATGCATGCATGACCTCCCCGCTATCAGCATCTCTCGTTAGTGATACATTTGTTACAGTTGATGAACCTACATTGACACATCATAGTTACTCAAATTCCACAGCTTACATTAGGCTTCACTCTTGGTGCTATACATTCTATAGGTATGGACAATGTGTAATGACATATACCCTTTTTATGGTATCGTACAGAATATTTTCACTACCCTAAAAATCCTTTGCTCCCCCCAATTCATCCCACTCCATCCCAAACCCCAGGCAACCACTGATCTTTTTACTGTCTCCATACTTGTCATTTCTAGCCAGAATCGGAGAGTATTGTAACCTTTTCGGATTGGCTTATTTCACTTAGAAATATGCATTTAAATGTTGTACTTCTTTTAAAATACTGTTTTGGCTATTATGCCACTTTGTATTTCCAGATAAATTTCAAAACTAGTTTGTCAGTTTGCATACACACACACACACACGCACACACACACACACACATACTCGTGTACAATACCTGGTTAGAATTTTTATTGGGATAGTATTAAATATATAGAACAACTTGGGGAAAGTTGCTATATTTAGAATATTGAGTCTTTTAGTTTTGTCCCTTTATTCATTTACATGTTCTTTAATTTTTTCCATAATGTGTTTACTTTTCTTTGTGGAGATGTTGCACATTTTAGAACTAGTTTGGCTTTCCAATTCTTCTTGAATTAGCTTTGGTAAATTGCATTTTACTAGAAATTGGCCAATTTCATCTAAATTTGAATATTCATTGGCACACATTTATTCAAACATCTTTTTAAAATCTTTTCAGTGTGTTTAGTTTTCATTAACATTCCTCTTTTCATTTACAATATTATTTGAAACTTCTTTTTTTCTTGATCCTTACCATTAAAAGTTTATCAGTTTATTGGAGTTTTCAAAGAGGCCAAGTTTGATTTTGTTGTTCATCTCTCTTGCATATTTGTTTATAGGTTATATTTTTATCTTTATTATTTTCCTTCTTCCACTTTCTTTGAACGTACTTTGCTGTTCTTTATGAAATAATTCTCCTTAGCCCATTGATTTTCAGCTTGTCTGTGATGTCTGCTGGGATGAAGTTTCCCAGTTTTTATTTGCTTGAATATATGTTTATTTCTCCTTTATTCTTCCTTCATATTTTCATTAGTTATAGAATGGTAGGGTGATATATTTCCTAATATCTCTTACATCTCTTTCACACACATGATACACAGACACACACAAAGACATACATATGTATGTAGTAGTAGTAACTTACTGGAATGTGATCTCAGGTTTTTAGGACAGCATTTGCTCAAGAAAAGTGACTTCCTTAATTGAAACTTGGACTGTGACCTTGACCTCAGCACCAAGGGCAGATGATGTTCATACCCAGAGCCATCACACAGCAGATAAGACCATTGGGAACTGTAGAAAATAACCACATTTGCTTTATTCCTCCTTCACTGACGTTTCCTCCCCTTCCTCCTTCTGTTCCTCCTGTATTTCCTTTTCTTCTTGTTGTCACTCTTACCCCATTTTTCTCCAGATTATCAGAAGGTTAATTTTGTGCCTAGAGAGTTATGTGGATCCCGACCAAATACGTATTGTGTTAGTTTCCTGGAATTTTAGTGCCCCAAGGGCCCCCTGGCCAAGTTCCCACATATATTTGTATGATTTATCGACCACATCAAACTTCAGCACTAGGTATGCACTTTTCTCAAAAACAAATTCACGAGAAATGGCATGGCATGTAAAAATAGTTTTGGAATATGACTGCCAAGGCTAGTGATAGGAGCCAACACAGCAGCAGCTGGGACTGGAAGCAGAATGAATTGCTGCATAGGAACATTTCCTAACTTAGTACTGCAGGGTTGGCTTGGTTTTCAGGGGCAAGCAGAGCAACCTGAAGGCTCTGAATCAAAAGGCACGGGATGCGGAGCCAGACATCCAGGGACTGAGAGGTGAGACGTGCCTTATCACACTTATGGCCCACAGACACCTCAGTCATGTCAAGTACAGCAGTTGCTCCTTTCCTCTTTCCACCACGGGGAAAACGATGTTTCTCTCTACTTGCATCTTCCAACATCTTTTCTGAAACCTAATTTCTCCTTCACTTCCAATGTAACTTTTTATCACTCCAGATGAGAAAAAAAAGATATTAGTAATTTAAGGGCAGAGAATAATTTTCTAGATAAGGTGACTTGAAAAAGTGAAAGAGGAATTTCACAACTCTGCATATCTGATTAATCCATGAAAAAAGAAAGCTTTGATGGGGTTCTGTCTAATCTTTGTGGATTTGCTTTACTCACCACTCTTGTTTGAAGTGAAACAATGTAATATTGTATCAGAGAAAATTCCTGAACTGTAATACTCTGCTTGGTGCTGTATAATATCTTAGATATTGGTGTCCAAAATAATTAAGCACTACCATGTGGTCGGGATCTCCTCTCCATACAGACCCCTTAAGCCATATGGTATAAGTTATGTTGAGTAGCAAAAATAATTCTAGAAGTTCTGTCTAATCTCACTCAATATTACAACTTATTTACCTTTATATATTTGGGCAAATGATTTCCTTAATTATCTCCTATAATTGCGCATCAAATTAAGCAATGCTCTTTCAAAAGTGATCACCTTAGGAGCCTATATCTTCCTCTGGAGGTGTTTCAGTTCAGAACATGACACGTAGGTGACCTTCTGGGATGACCCTGAGAACACCAGCACGTTCTTTCCAGTATTCATAAAGACAGTAAATTTTCATCATCAGAGAGTGAATTTGAAGTCTGGAAAGACTCAAGAGAAATAACAATAAAACGAACTCCACTGAATAATAAAAACAATCAAGACAAACATTATAGTTTTTGATTAGTAGAGCTGAGCAAGTAAAAGTAATGAAATTGATATTTTTATTATGTGATTTGTATCCTGTTCCATAAAGGAATGTTTCTAAATGAATTTTTACATCGTAAATGAATTTTTATATTTGAATGACTATAGCATCCACAACGAGCATTCTCAAGAAGAGAAAGTGTTTCACATGGTCTTATACTGTGCATTCTACTCTGCACTGGGAGACTGAAGCAATATCTGCAGAGTTAAGAAGGGCCTTATGTGTGAGTCATCTGAAATGCACTTTTGCAGGTGTGGTCCTGTGTGTGGTTTATTTCATGATGGTCACAATTTCAGCTGAACCCTACATAGCCCGTTTGTCAGTACCTAGGACAGCAACAAGATCTCACCCTTTTAGCAGAGAATTTCTTCTCTAACCTTCAGAGTGTCTTTTGAGCGTGCAAGAAATAAAATCTCTCACGTTGAGAAAAGATATTAAAAATTACTTCTAAAATTCCTTTAGATATGTGATTGTTTTTAATAAATCCAACAGGAGCCCTTCAGGGACTCCCACACAGTTTGAACTCAAATCAAAGGCAGATCATTATCAAGTGACCTTTCGTTCTGAGGACATTACAGTTAACATAGGGATACCCACAAGGGTCTCCAGAATTAACAGGTGAAGACTCTCAGAAAATAAATGTCCTAATTTTGAAGACTAAACGTAGCACAGAAATTTATTAACAGAATTTGTTTAGAAAATGCTCTTTTCAGAAACAAAAATAAATTGTGCACTTTCAGGAGAATTGAAAAGTTTATATTGTGTAGTGATTAGATGCAGATAAAGCAATTCACTTTCCCTGTGTTGTTTGGAGTACAGTTTGCTATAAAAGATAATCCCACATTTATAATCTGGACATCTTATTATTAGACTTCACTAGGTTTTTATAAAATGCACTGGATATTTGGTAATTATCTTCTCCTCCTCTTAAGCCCTTTGATGCTTCTCAATCCCTGCCCCAGAGTGACCTTTGTAGGGAGGTTGGCTGGCTGCCACTGAGTGGGCATTAAAGTCAGAGCACAGAAATTACAGCACCAAGAGACGTGTGTGTCCTACAGACTTACCCAAAATGGAATCTCTTAAATCTGTTTCCCCCAGTTGCCTTTGGGATCCGATTCGAAATCAGTATTTTGTGCTTCAAGCAGATAGACAAAAGACAAAATTAATTCTACTAATTTTTTTTAATGAAATGGGAACTTTTAATTGATGTTACTATAAGCAAACTATACACATACATGCATACACATCTCTTTACAAGTGAATTTTGGAAGAGAACACCCACATGGGGGAACTTGTCATGTTCTACCTCGCATACCTTGGGGAGCATAAAGTATGCATAAATTGCATGATCGCTATTACGTTAATGCACGATATATTATTATTATGTTATATAGACTAAGAGATTACCAATAAACTATTGATTCATGTAAATAATTTCTGTTGATTTCTTACTTCACAGGGTAAAAACAAAGGTCTGAATAAAAGATTCTCATACCCACACACTTAATTAGTATACTTTGTTACTCCTCAAGGTTCTTACAAAGTGGAAGTTTTTGAAGAAACATTTAGTTCTTAACAAATACAATTCTTTTATTTTTGCTATGCTAAATATAGCATATTGCAAATGGGTTTACTAATCCTTTTAAACTTCAGTACCTGGAGAAGCATTTAGATTCAGGATGTGAAGCGCCAGTCACTCAAAAAGAACACATATTTCTCTATGGAATCGCCTCAAGAGTAAAAGAAAAATCCTTTTATTATTTCATAAATTATTTGCAGTGCAGAAAGCAACAGGAGAGCAGAAGTCTCTCTGGAGCTGGGTCCAGGGCGTCAAACAAATTTTCCTTGCTGACGTGGGCTGGTGGGATGCCCTGAGAGAGCCGAGTCCCAAGGGTGCAGGCGTCTCAGTCCAGGAGGTCAAAGCAGAGAACAGAGGAATTTGAATTTGAGCAAAAATTTTTTTGTGCCACTTTGTGCCACTTTCCCACGTTGTTCTTCAATTTTCCCTCTGTTGAAAAATAGATCATCTATTATTTAATTCTCTCACTGCACAGGTACTAGGGCTAGAATGATGGAAGACAGAGCCTTGGACCTCTGCTTTTATGGAGCTTATGGGCATGGTGAGGGGGTTTCAGACAATTGGGAATCAGTATAAAATCTCTGTCCTGGGGGAGGAGCCTCATGTTGTGAGAATACAGGGGAGAGGCCCCCAACCTAGCCTGGTCTTTGTGTAGGAGGACTTGGGACCAAGTTCACCTTCTTAGAGGAAGTTATCAAGCAGGTACATACTTTATAGCCCAGTAAAAAAGAAAAGTGAGGGAGAGTGTCCAAAGCAGAGGGAACAGCAAGCCCAGAAGCCTGGAAGAGAATGTTTTTTTGAGAAACAATGAACTTCAGTATGGCTGGAGCCTAGAATACATTGGGTTTGGTGGCCGAGCAGTCTGGGGACAGGGGCTGGGGAATGGAGGAAATGGTCAGAAAACAGAACGTAGAGGCTGGTGAGGCTACATCTGAAGGGCTTTTGTAAGATAAGGAAAGAAATGTACAGTTACTCTAAGAGAGGTGGGTAGCTTGAAGGATTTTAAGCAGGAGAGTGACACGATTAGAACTGAATTTTACAAGCTTCCTTTCGTCCTCTCTATGCAGTCCTTCTAATGTTTGAAGACAGCTAACGTGCTCTATTCCCATTTCCTTCATTCTTCAAGTGGGGAGGTTTCCAGAACTTTTGACGAGATAACCTTCTTCCGAGCAAATCTATTTTTTTAATGTTCCTCTTAAAATAAGGGACCTGAAGCAGAATAGGATGATCCAGGTGGGCTATCTAAACAGCATGTAGCATAGTACGGTTCTGCCACCCTTGTTTTCTTGGATATTACTCTCTCATTGGAGCAGATTAAAATTGCTGTGGCACATTGTTTATTCATTTTGAGCTTATGGTAAACTAAAGCAAAATAGACATTTTTTCCCCTAACTAAAATTGATGCTGAGTCAAGTCTCACCCATCTTGGGTAAGTAAGAGTTTACATATCCCTGTCAAACGTCATGTTAATGGTTTCCGTCCATCATTCATGTCTATCAAGATTGTTCTGAATCTTGCTTATGTCATTGGAGGCACTGGCCGTCTATCTTAGCCTGTGTCAGCTGCAAATTTAATAAGGATAATTCCTGTATCTTCATCCAACTAGCAACTTCTCTCTGGAGTTTCCTCTCCTGGTTGATAAGAATGCTATTTTTTACCTTTATTTATTCAGCCAGAGAGAAATCCACTGAAGTACTTTCCAAACCACATCTTGTAAGATTCAAAATAATATCACGAAGAACGTGGCAAAAATGTCTTGATGAAATCGATTCCTATGATTTCTTTGATATTTTCCCTATCTTCTAGTGTAGTAAGCCACTTAAAAGTGGTTAGTAAGCATCTTTTTACCTTTATAACAATCAATCAAAAAGAACTTGTAAAACTTGGCCAGGTGTCGGCATCCATCTTCCTGGCCTGTAGTCTCTGGGTGGCATGGTTTCTCCCCATCTGGAATCATCCATCTGCCGTCTCCAGGGTCTGTCAGCTCTTCTGTCCTCTGCGATTTTCTGAGAATTACCAAAGGGTTGGGGTCCCTTGGTGGCACTTTTCACACCGGATTTTAATGGACGGGTAACTTCTCTCTACCCAGACCCTCCCCTGTCTTCCAGCAGCGATTCCCCCATTGGTACAAGGAAGACAACAGTACCTCACCTTGGGGCGGTTGTGAGAATTGCATGAGTTCACACATGCATGTTCTGGTTTCTTATTAGAACAGTGTCTGGCTCACAGCAAGTGCTCAGTGATGGTAAGCGTTAGCTATGAATGAATTTGCAGATAGTCGCTCTCTGTTTATTAATATTTGGCGAAATTCTCTGAGACCTCAGGCTAGTCTTATTACCTCTTTGAAAATAAAATTCTAGTCTGTGATATGAGGGTGACAATGATCTCTACTGTTTATCTCACAGAGGATCAGATACAACACTATGACTTTGGTGCCCACAGATATGGTTTTAGGTACATATCGATGCTGGAAGGACTGAACCTGAACTTAGCCATATTTAAGCACAGTATAGCTTCAAGAGACAAATGCGGATAAACAGTAGACACAGTTTGGTTTAACTTATTCTTTTTCATAAAATCATTTCTGGTCATTCACCAACCAAGTCAGATACCTTGATGGTGTGTCAGTTTTGAGATAGTTATGAAATGGAACACATATGGATTTTGCTTGCAATGACTGTATTCATAAGTGGTTTTCCATTGTCATTCATGTAGTCCAGTTGAATGAGCCAGTTGTTAAATTCTCAAAAAATGCATCCACTTGATAGATAGAAGCTGTATTTTAAAACATGTGTAAAATAAATAATAGGTGTGCTTTATCAAAATAAATTTTATTAAACTAAAAATATATTTTGCCATTTTCCCTTGTGTAGTTCTGCCAGAGTTGGTCCATGTAATAGTTCTTTGTTCTCTGTTCCGGTGGACAGGATACTCCCACACAAAGGAGATGATGAGAATGCAAAAGAGGGTCAGTGTGAAGTTTAGTTCAAAAATAAGTCTGTGTTTAATCAGAAGGGAACCCTTCCCATTCACGTTGTAAATAAACACAGGTGCATGACGGGGTGGTGGGACAGGAAGCCTAAATATTTCTGAAAAACACTGCCTCTGCTCTATCTCTGACACCACTGACCTGGTTTGGGCTTAACTTAATTTGAGGGATTATTGGGAGAATTAAATGTATTGCATATAAAAGGCAGGCACACAGTTGTGGCTCCATCTCTGATAGGTTTTAGTGCTCATTGCTTCTAAGACCTCCCTCTGGCTAGTACATCCAGAAAGGGAGAGACAAACAGAAGAGCCAAGGTGCACAGAAGAGGGAAAACAGACACCCTAATAGGTCAGTTCCTAGGTTATTACAATAGGCGATTTGAAATTGAAAAGAACCCTCATTGAATCCTGCCTCTTCAGTCCAGGAATGAAGTCTAGGAGTTGGAACAGAGAAATCAGAGAGGGTCTTTGTACAGAAGTTTGAGAAAACTGAAGCTAGCATTGCGATCAAAAGTTTCTGCCCGGGCAGCCTGGCCCTGTGCAGGGCATTGCACTGCCAGATGTTGATTAGTCTTGGGTAGGCGTTATTGACTTCATTCCATTGTTGGCTCGCTTATCAGTCATATCTTAGCCGGGGCTGGGAGGAGTGGAAGTTCTGTCGTGGCTCTGATGCCGTCTGTGCAGATGTTTAGAGGCATCAGTTAGTGGCAATGAAGTAGCCTTCTTAGTTAACCTCTAGTTTCCTGGCTGCGTTCCAGCTCCAAACTGTCGCCGGTTGTGTAAAACACTGGAGGGATGCAGAATTCTTTCTGGCAGGTATTTGGTTTATTCATTTTTGTTTGTTTGCTTGTTTAGAGATAAATGTCTGACGTTGAAGCCACTTCTGAAAGAGGAAGTTGGTTGGGGTGTGTGTTGTGTGTGTGGTGTCCTGTTAAAAAAAAAAAGCTACTGATAACCAGAAGAGAGTATTCTAAACAGATTTTTTAAGGAGGGCACGTAGCTGACATTTGCTTACCCCAAATTCATTCCGCATTCTTCCTTGCAAACAGGTTGCTGCCTTTATCTGGTAATTCACATTCCTCTATAATGCAAGAGAAGTATAATAATATTTAAAAGGAAAAAGGAAGAGAAAACAAGATAACACCTCAACCCTCTGGATGAAAAAGAGGAAAAAAGGATACCAAATCCCTCTCAAATTGATATAACGACATGTAGGGCTGTAGTTGGCAAAACAATGGCCCCAAAGATGACCACATCCTGATCCCTGGAACCTGTGAATGTGTTACTTTACATAGCAAAGGGGAATTAAAGTTGCAGATGGAATTAAAATTGCTTATCAGTTAACCCTAAACTAGGAAGATTATCCTGCACTCTCCGGGTGGCCCCAATGTAATGAAGGCAATCCTTCACAGCGGAAGAGGGGCAGAAGAGTCAGAGGGATGAGATGCTAGACTCACCCCTCCACTGCTGGTCCTGAATGTGGAGGAGGGACCACAAACCAAGAAATGCCGGTGGCCTCTGACACTGGAAACGTTCAGGAAAGGGAAACCAACGCTTCCCCTTTCCCTCCAGGAGGGAATGCTGCCCGCCAACACCTCGATGTAGCCCAGTGAGACCTGATTTAGATTCTTAACAGAACTGCGAGATCAATGTGGGCTGTCTTAAGCCACTGCGTCTGTGGTGACTGCCACAGTTGCTCCCTCCTGACACACTCACTCAGCGTGTCCTCAAGGAGGGGCTTTCTTTCCCTCCCCGAATGTACCTCGCGGTTCCCACTGGAAAGCCTGTGCTTAGCTGCTTCTTGCACGCATCAGCCCCTTTCTCCATTTTCCAGTCTCTGTTTCGCCACGTTACCTGGAGTATGCCCTTTCTTCAACCCTTTACTTGGGCTTTCTCTGTCCTGCTCTTTTCTTCACGGCATGCATTGAAAATTTAAAATTAGATATTATTATTTTCTTGTTTCCCATCTATTTTCACCACTAGACTGAGAGATTTGTGAGGCTAGGAACTGTATCTGCTTCGTTTTCTGATGCACCCCCAGGGCCAGCACAGCACTGGGTCCATAGCTGTGCACAATGTCTACGTTAATTTTTAAAAGTCAATGTATTTATATTAATTTTCTTTCTGAGCTACTGATTTTATGATATTTATCTGTCTGCAATTTTGTGCTTAATTATTGTAACGTTAAAAATAACATTATTTAACACTTAACATATATAACATTTAGAACACCCCTCAATTCTAATTTTTAAAGTTTTCTTTGCTATTCTTAACAGGTGTGCTTTTTTCTTATCAGCTTGATAATCATTCTGTTACATTCTCCAAAACTCATATTGAGATTTTGATTGGTATTAAAGTTAATGTATAAATTAATTTCTGGAAGAATCTTTATCCTTCCACTATGCTGCCTTCTCATTAAGTGTCACAGTATGGTTCTCCTGTTTAAATATTCTTTTAACCTCTCAGAAAAGTTTTATATTTTTAAGTAAAGCTTCCTAGTTCCTAATTTATTTTTTGTTAGCTTGTTTGCAGGTATTTTATTTTATAGGTTGCTATTATAAATTGATTCTTCTACTGTTATATTTTCTTTTTTTCTTATTTATAAATTATTTTATTTATTTTTGGGTGCATTGGGTCTTCGTTGCTGCGCGTGGGCTTTCTCTAGTTGTGGCGAGCGGGGGCTACTCTTTGTTGCGGTGCGTGGGCTTCTCATTGGGGTGGCTTCCCTTGTTGCAGAGCACGGGTTCTAGGCACGCGAGCTTCAGTAGTTGTGGCACGTGGGCTTGGTAGTTGTGGCGTACAGGCTTAGTTGCTCCGCGGCATGTGGGATCTTCCCGGACCGGGGCTCGAACCCGTGTCCCCTGCATTGGCAGGCGGATTCTTAACCACTGCGCCACCAGGGAAGCCCCTACTGTTATATTTTCTAATTGTTGACTGCTGATATATTAAAAAGGACTTTGGTCTATTTTGTTTCAGCTGCAGAAGTGAACTTTCAAAAAATGTATTCTAAGGGTTTCTTTTTTTAATAGATTCTACAGCATTGTTGGGAGGATTGAATGACATGCACAGTGTATTTTACAGATTGTAAGCTCTCAGTAAATACTTATTTTTCTTCCTCTCTTTGTCCTCTTTCTCTTCATGCTTGCTGTGGCACATAATCAATTTCCATATGTATAAAGGCCCTTTTGTTCTCTGCTTTCCAGTACTTACAGTTCTTATTTTGTTTCACGGGTTGTTATATTAGTTAGAACTCCAAAAATGAGTATTAATTAATTAATTAACCGACTACCAATTTATTACCAGCTAATCAATTAACTAATAAAGCTAATAATTAATTGATTAATTATTAATTAACTATTAATAGCTGTTAATAATAGTTTAAGAAAACATCTTATAATTCCCAGTTTCCCAAGAGATTTTTAACTTTCTCATATTTTTAACTTTATCATATTTTTCTAAGTCTCTTATTGAATCTTTTCATATGATTCATTACATTTATGTATTTCCTAATATTCTATTGTCCTTCAATTTCTACTTGGTCACAGGGTAAATTTTTAATATTTTATATTGATTTAGGTTGGAAGTATTTTATTTTATTTTATTTATTTTATTTATTTATTTTTTTTGCGGTACGCAGTCCTCTCACTGCTGTGGCCTCTCCCGTTGCGGAGCACAGGCTCCGGACGCGCAGGCTCAGCGGCCATGGCTCACGGGCCCAGCCGCTCCGCGGCATGTGGCATCCTCCCGGACCGGGGCTCGAACCCGCGTCCCCTGCATCAGCAGGCGGACTCTCAACCACTGCGCCACCAGGGAAGCCCGGAAGTATTTTATTTTGAGTGTTTTGCTTCTATTATATAAGTAAAAGGGAACTGCAGTCAAATTCTCTTATCAATTGTAGGTTCTCATGTTAGAGTAACGTAGGCTTTATAAGATGAGTGGAGAGCCTTTTTATCTCTTTCGGTGCTCTGAAACCAATCTCTCTCTCTCTCCTACACTTCAGTAAATGACACAATCTTTTATCCAGTTATTCAGGCAACTTAAGAGTTACCTAGTTCATTGAATCTAAGATAGCATTACTCTTAAACTATACCATTAGTTTATGTACCAGTAAGAAAGGAGAAAATGCTGCTTGTGACTAAAAGAAGTTTTGCCACTTGTAATTTTTCTTTTATAACTTATTAAAATCTATGTAGAGTCCCTTACAGCTTTTAACATCGTATATTAGCTTTGTATAGGTAAAAATAAGAGCATAAGTAAAATACACGTAGGGTGTTCCTGCATTTTTTTCACTTTCGGAGTTCCGCTCCTCTGGGTCATCCAGACCCCTCATCATCTGTGCCCATGACACCGTCATCAGCTGGGCAGGCCAGTGATGCCCCTCTGTGACCTCAGGGTCACAGCTGCTGAAATCATTCCGCGAGCGGTGCTTCGCACTCACGGGCAATGGCAACCACTTAACGACGGTCTCTGTGATGTCAGCCGTGATTTCAGGTGCATCCCAACTTCAGGTGTCTTCGTATGAATGAAATACGGTACTTGATTTCTCTCTCTTCCTCACCCTCCACATCCAAACTATTAGCAAGTGGTCATAATTCTATCTCAGATGATTATATCTTGTACTTATTAAATCTACTCATTTCTGTCGATTCCCACTGGCACACCCTTGGTCTAGGTGACCATAAACTTTCATCTGGATGATGACAACCCTCTAAGTGGTCTCACTAAGCAGTCTCCCCCCTTGGCCCCCTAAAATTTCTTTCCCACAGGGTAGCAAGTTTTCTTAAAGTCCTTATGGTGTCCTCAAGTCACTGCATCTCTGGCTGTCCCCTAAGTGCCGTGGTTTAGTTCCTTAGACGTGCCAAGCTTTTGCCAACGCTCGTATATGCTTTTCCTTACATTCTGGACAGCTCACGCGTGTCCTCATCCTCTGTGTGTCAGCATAAACAGCATTGCTTCAGCGACATCTTCCTGATGTCTAACTTTCATGCCCCTGCTCTTGTTATGGTCTGTTTCCAAGAGTCTCAAGAATCGTTGGTGGGAAGTATTTTCTCAGCCTGTGTGTCCGAGGGTCTCTTTCTATTGTCTTATCTCGTGAATGTCATCTGGGCTGTTGGAAGTTCTCTCCAAGCTCATCCTCTAGGTACTGTGTCTCTGCCTGATGAGGGAAGGCTCATCCCAGCCCCGTCGCCTGGTCCCTAACTGTCAATATCGTGGAACACAGAAATAATTTCTGTCCCCAGCACACCTTTGCCAGGATGTCCTTGAGCAGTTTAATTACCTCCCTCTTCCCCAGCCTTTGTAGGGTTGTCCTCAGCTTCTGGACGGCATTTCTCTTTGTGACGTAACCTGAGTCCCAGCCAGGCCACAGCTTATTTGACCAGGCTGCTCAGTGACTAAACAAATGATCTTCTTGAAAAAGTTCAAATAAGAGAGAGGGAAGAGAGTTGTCCCGTGGTAGGAATTTGTACTGAAAAGTTACCAGGAGATAGGACCAGCCAAGAAAGCACAAACGGGTAGTGGACACCAGGGCAGCGGGGGAGAGAGGGGAGGTCTGCAGGGGAGGCATACTGAGAACACATATCACTGAAGAGGAGGCTGGGGAGACAGGCAGACAGACAGACAGACAGACTAAGAAACTAAGAGGCGCTGCCCTGGTCAGGACATTAATCCTCATTTTCATTAGGAACATCAGCAACTCCTTTCAGTTCTGTTCTGAATAACACACATGGCATGTGCGTGTCCGTGTGTGCAGGCATGTGTCTGCACACATGACCTCCTCTGTCCTAAATAGCACATGCTGCACATGCGTACACATGTGTGCAGGCATATGTCTGCACGCACGAGCTCCCCTTTGCTAGCTCCTGAACTTCACGCTCTTGAGATCCAAGCCTCCTTTAATGCTCTCCTTCTTCGAGCTGAGCCGGGGCTTCTTGGGGTCAGTGAGGACAGAGTGTCCCTTCTGGCCTGTGTAGCAGAGTGTTCAGCCAGGGACCTGCAAGGCCCTGTGAAAACGAGCTCAGGGGGTGAAATCTCCTTGCCCTTCACGACGGAAGAGCCTCCTTTGATGTCCCAGAGCCCCCTGGTTCCTGCCCCCTGCCCACCCGCTTCACGTGGACAGACCACAGCTAGGAATCCAGTGCCTCATGGCCCAGCCCTGCCCCAGGGTGTCCTGGTGACGTAAGCGGCCTGTGACTCTGAGTTGACTAGAAAGGTAGGGGTGGGAGTGGGGGGCAACACCTTACATGCCTAAGAAGCAGGACCCTCAGGACGGGCTGCCTGACCGCGGGCAGCTCTGGACTCTGAGCTGGGGCGGGCGTCCGGGCGGGGCATGAGGGGTGAACCTGAGGGTGGACACCATCCCCTTCTGTCCTCCCAACAGGCGGGGCTCGTATCCCTGGTGGGCAGGAGTAGTTTGTTACTGATTTTGTTCTTTCCTTCATCCATTTCGATTCTTTTTGTATTTAGTCCAAATTCCTCTGATTCTGAAAACAGACTAAGTCAGTTAACTGCTGGTTTTGTTTTTGTTGGTTCATTTCGTGAATGGGCTTTCATTTTCATCTTTAGATGTGTCTTCCTTGGTACGTCAGTGGCCTGTTGGAGGAGCTGCACCAGGGCTGCTGAAGTGCTCTCAGGGTGGACCCAGACCTTAAGTTATCCAGAATGTACCCTGTTCCTTATACAATCTGGTGACTCTATATTCTCCAGAACCCACGTGAAACAAAGGAAGCAGCTCACAATTCCATGTCTACTCCTTTCACAAATCTGGAGCCATTCTGAAAGTATGTACACGTCTTAAAATAGGTTTCATCTACTTAGAAAAAAAATCAAATGCTATTTTAATGTAAAGAGTTTCCTTTTTCTTCTTGTTTCATAAAAACCCAACACAATTCATTTGGTAATGTAAATTCTTCTTTTTGTTTTAAGAAATTATGGAGGATATCTCAAGTTCCAAAACCTTTTATAGTGTCAAAGCAAACACTGCACCAGACATAGTGAGACACATAAGGAAGACTTTACTCATGGCTATTGCAAGAGAGAGGAGGGGCAAGAACTCAGCCTGAGCTCCAGGGACACATGGGCTGGGCAGCTTTTAAGAGCTGGGATGGGGGAGTCCTGGGCCACCGTGTTTGCTAGTTTGCCTTCCACAAAGAAAAAGTGAACGTTCTCATATCTTCAGGCAGAAGGTGGTTTTATACCTTGGAGGAAGGCCCCTCTGAGAGATGGGAAACCTCTTCCTTAAAGATCCCACTTAAAGGGGGTGGCTCCCAGGTCCTAGAGAAAGATAGTCTTCGGTTGTAAAACCGACAAGAGGCTTTTAAAAATATATAAAAGAGGCATTTACAATTACAAGGTTTTCTACAGTAAATGCTGTAAGGGAAGAGAGGGCAGGGCCAAGCATCAGGAAGAAGCCTGTCTAAAGTCTGCTCAAGGCGAGGGGATATCAAGGCCTCTTGGTCACTAGAAGTCATCAAGTGAAAGGGCAGACAGAGGACAACGAATTTCCCTATTCAGGGTTGTGTGCGCGTGCGCGCGTGCCTGCGTGTTTTCCATTTGCACCAGGAAAGCTAAAATGATTTTTAGACTCATAGACCTGTGAGGAGGAGAACCGTGGCTCCAGGTAGAGCTCAACACCCCCTGATGCTCTAGAATTCTCCCTGGGCCACTACCCTGGGGCAGATTTTGTTCGGAGCATCAGGTACCTACGCTTCCAGCATCCTTTCGGGCTGAAGGCACGAGCGCTGGGACATGACGGAGATGCTTTGGAGCAGGCGATCCGTGTCTGGATCAGCGGTGGCCCTGGGCTCTTGCACAGGCCGTGGAGAGGACGCTGGCCTCGGGAGCAGAGCGGCAGTCTGTCCCCCGGGCCTGCTGCTCTGCGATCCGCCAGCTCAGAGCTCGGAGCCCCTCCCAGTGGGAGTGGAGAAATCTCCCTGTGTAATCTCTGGAGGTGGAAGGGAGACCTTTGTGGCGGTGCCTCTTAGGAAAAAGGCCACCCGGAAGTGACTTGACGTGAAATCCGTGGGCTTAGTGGGTCAGTCATAATTAAGGAGTTTTCCCCCCTTTCTCTGTTTCCCACACTATCTTGAGTGTCTTTCTGAGAATAAGTAGACCTTCTTTGTAATAAAATCTGACAGGGGGTATGACAGCCGTTGGGAAGGGAGGTTGGCAGTGATGAGGGTCTCTTCATCCTAAAGCCGCTTTCCGTGGGGCAGCCCAGGCTCCCTCCATCACACGAAGGCAGCTGCTTCCTAGTGGTATTTGGAGGATACCTGTGATGGGTCGGCTGTGCTGTGAAGGTGGCCTGGATGACTACACAGGGACATCCCTGGACTGCATGGTGCCTTTTTCCTGGTTCCCAGGAGGGTGTGAGGCCGGTGGAGGCCACGGGCCTGGTCAGCTTGCACGCTGCCCTCTGCTCCCGGGACCAGGCCAGCTCGTCCCCCCGCCAGCCTTTCTCAGAGCCGAGCGGTGGGGCAGCTCCGTGTGGCCAGGAAGCTCGGGAAGGGCCTTCCTTGCAGCAGGAGCAAGTCGGGGTTTCCCTGGGGCTGCTCTGTGCACCTCTGTTCTTTCCTGCGTGTTAGGAGCCGGTTCTCTGGTCCGCGCTTTTCTCGTGGCATTGAGAACCCCAAGTGCCCCAGCATCACTCTCTAAAGGCCAGGAAGAGGCTCCTTGGCTGGCATTTCAGGAAAAAGTCTAGTTTTCTGATACGTTGCTGCAAGACCATGATTTCTGTCTATTCCTCCCTTTCAGCTCTCGTCTGACCTCTTGCTTGACACGTTACCCTCATGGCCTCACCCTATCAGAATTAACTCCCCCATGAAGCTTTAGTGTATATTTTGACACTGATCACAGCACATCTTCTGTTAGGGGTGTGTGTGTGTGCGTGTGCGTGTGTGAGAGGCCTTGCCCCACTCTGACCCTGCCCCACGCCACTCTCTCCCTGCCGACCACTCACTGTACTCTGTTAGGTGTGTGTGTGTGCGTGTGCGTGTGTGAGAGGCCTTGCCCCACTCTGACCCTGTCCCACGCCACTCTCTCCCTGCCGACCACTCACTGTACTCTGTTAGGTGTGTGTGTGTGCGTGCGCGTGTGTGAGAGGCCTTGCCCCACTCTGACCCTGCCCCACGCCCCCTCTCCCTGCCGACCACTCACTGTACTCTGTTAGGTGTGTGTGTGTGCGTGTGCGTGTGTGAGAGGCCTTGCCCCACTCTGACCCTGCCCCACGCCGCTCTCTCCCTGCCGACCACTCACTGTACTCTGTTAGGTGTGTGTGTGTGCGTGCGCGTGTGTGAGAGGCCTTGCCCCACTCTGACCCTGCCCCACGCCACTCTCTCCCTGCCGACCACTCACTGTACTCTGTTAGGTGTGTGTGTGTGCGTGCGCGTGTGTGAGAGGCCTTGCCCCACTCTGACCCTGCCCCACGCCCCCTCTCCCTGCCGACCACTCACTGTGCTCTGTTAGGTGTGTGCGTGTGCGTGTGTGAGGCCTTGCCCCACTCTGACCCTGCCCCACGCCACTCTCTCCCTGCCGACCACTCACTGTGCTCTGTTAGGTGTGTGCGTGTGCGTGTGTGAGGCCTTGCCCCACTCTGGCCCTGCCCCACGCCACTCTCTCCCTGCCGACCACTCACTGTGCTCTGTTAGGTGTGTGCGTGTGCGTGTGTGAGGCCTTGCCCCACTCTGGCCCTGCCCCACGCCACTCTCTCCCTGCCGACCACTCACTGTGCTCTGTTAGGTGTGTGCGTGTGCGTGTGTGAGGCCTTGCCCCACTCTGGCCCTGCCCCACGCCACTCTCTCCCTGCCGACCACTCACTGTGCTCTGTTAGGTGTGTGCGTGTGCGTGTGTGAGGCCTTGCCCCACTCTGGCCCTGCCCCACTCTCTCCCTGCCGACCACTCACTGTGCTCTGTTAGGTGTGTGCGTGTGCGTGTGTGAGGCCTTGCCCCACTCTGGCCCTGCCCCACGCCACTCTCTCCCTGCCGACCACTCACTGTGCTCTGTTAGGTGTGTGCGTGTGCGTGTGTGAGGCCTTGCCCCACTCTGACCCTGCCCCACTCTCTCCCTGCCGACCACTCACGTACCCTCTGGCCTTTCTGATCCGCAACAGCCGTTGCACTTGCCGCTTCCTCTCCTTGGGAAGCGGCCCCCAGACCCACTCACTCTGGTCTACACTGGTCGGGACTACATTTCTTTTTCCTTTCTTATTCATGGTGTATAACTCATTCATGGATTCACTGAATAATGATAATAAAAAAAGAACATGACTAAGTCCCCACATTTGCCGAGGGTGATTCGAGACCAGGCAATGCAGTGGTGAATTCAGCATGGTCCTTGTTCTCCAGAAGTTTACAGTACCGGTGGGGCAGCCACTAAACACAGAATCAGAGGCTGAGAAGCTACACGAGAAAAGCAAAAGATGCAGGAGGGAACGAAAGAGGTCCTGGTTTAGGCTGGTGGTGGGCGGCGGCTCTGAAGATGCGCCACCTCTGTTGGGGGCTGAAGGTGGGCGGGATGCAGCCAAGGAAGAGGGAGGGAGCGAACACTGTGTGAAGATGCTCAGATGGTCAGGGCTTAGCGCATCTCGGAACAGGAGGCCAGAGTGGCTGGGGCTTAGCGATCAGGGAGGAGGGGAGGACAGATGAGGCGGGAGAGGCAGCCAGGGACTGGGAATTGCACTCAGACTGAGGTTTGACCTCAAGGGAAATTAACAGGCGCTGACTGAGGGCTTAAGGCGGGGAGTGGCATGACGTCATGCGCCACAGTGTGAAAGCGGAGAGGTTGTGTCCCTTATCCCCTCCCCTGCAGCCCCCAGGTTAAGTCGTACATCAGAGGAGATTAACTTTAGATTTTCCTGGAAGGCCCAGTTCTTTACTCGGTCCCGTACCTGTTGGGTCAGCGCCTGTTACTGCGGTGGTCGGCTTCCGGGCGGCTCCCAGTGATGCAGGAGCATCTCAGTGACCCCGGTCTTCCACTGGACTTCCGGCCGAATCCCTATTCGCATTTCGCATTTACTTGTCCTGGGAGGTCATATATTAACACTTCTGTCATTCTTAGATGTTATAAATGTTGTGCGGGGGCCCATCGTCTGCAGAGTTGGATTCTACACACTCTGGAGGAGAGGCTCCTTATTTGGAAACTTAAAACATGGTTTTAATGAGATGAATTAATTAATCAGACTGTATTAGATACAGTGACCTTCTCCCTAGAGAAGATAACGTTCCGACATTTGCATCAGGATCGGATTGCTAACCCTAGAACCCTCAGACGTTGTTTATGTCAGTGACAAAATTTATGGTGCTAAAAGCAGTCTAGAAGTTTCCAGAATGTTCTTCTCCAGCTCATGCACTCACAGCGCAAGCGTCCACGCCTAGCATCGATAGGCTCTTTCCATGCTTCTCTCCGTAATCCGGCAGGTGTGCTGCCAGAACCTTCCTGACCCGTCGCTGCCACCTCAGGAGTGGGTGTGCTGTCTGTGGAGGTGTCTCCTGGAGAAAGTGCATTTGGATCCACGAATCTGCTTTACGCGACTCCTTTATTAGGAAATGGAAACAGCTGCTCAGCGCGCATGCTCCTCTCTGTTTTCCTGCTGCCGCTTCGCACGGGCTGTCGATTAAAGGGAGCTGGTCAGGAAAACCAGACTCTAAACCCTTTGATGGCAGAGGAACCCATCACAGAGAAGTAGCTGTAAATCCTGCAAGTTAAGCAAATGCCTGCTCTGTTTTTACGTGGGGACAGACAAACCCAATGCCGACTAGACGAGACGTACTCTTAACGCTAGATGCTCCAAGTGCCAAAGACATTTTCCTTGTGTTTTTGCAGTTCTTAACATAGGAGGAAGACTCTATTCATTTTTAACAGAGAATTAAAGGGCAACAGGGTACTGATCAGTCTTTCCTTGGTGGAAAAATGGGGTTACATGCTGTTTCCCAGTAATAAGTTGAAGGGGACACGGGGCAGCTCAGAAGTTAAGACACATTTCAGCATATTTGCTTGCTTTTAGGAAACATTCCATTCAAAGCAATTTGATAAAATTTAGCCTGCTTTATGCTACACGCTATGTGAATTGTTGAGAAATGTTGCTGAGAGGACTGTCCTTACCCTGAAGAAACAGGAAGTTCAATGGTGGAAATAAACAAGATACGGCATATCTCGAAGGGTCCTAAACTTGATGAATACAAGCAAATATGAAGGATTATTTTCTTTCTCTGAGGTCACAACCTTTGACCTGAGCTTCCAAGGTTGTATAGAGGTTTAGAGCCACTGCAGGCAAAGGGGATGACCTGAGTATGCACGTGGAGTGGCATGGCGTGGCAGCCAGTAGCCCACTGGGGGAACGAGGTGCAGTCACTGTGACTTCTGCCATCAAATCGAAGTGCCCGTTCAGAGATGCCCTTCTTCTTATCTAGGTCACTGGTTTCAAACTCTGCCAGGAGAGGCAGGGCTTCTACAGAGAAAGCATCAGGTGGGCCGGGGGATGACAGTCAGGGGGCGCTGGGCCCCGGTCCTTTCTCCATCAGAGTGGCACCCATCAAAATAAAGAGCTTTCTGGTCCCCAGAAAAAAAAGGATTCTGAAAAAGGCTCATATTAAACTATCGTTTGAAGAAAGTGTTCCACTGCTAATAAAACCACTGACTTAGGGAAACTCAGTACTTTCTAGACTTGGACGAAAATGAATAAAAAGGACTTTCTCTGGGATCTGGTTAGCACGTCTTCTGGTACAGAAGAGGAGAGAGGGAATGGTTAAATCGGCCTCTTTTCTGACACATGGAGTAAGATTCTATAGCCAAGGGTTTGGAACAGCAGTTTCAGTTCTCTACGCCTGTCACGGTCTCAGAAAGTGCAGTTAAGCTAACCTTGGTCTTGAGACTCTTTGCTAGTCATAGATTTCAGGCAGAAACGTGGGGCGTAGATCAAGACAGGGTAGCAAATACGTGCTGTGGACTCTCCCTGGAGGCAGACTTAGGCTGGCATGCAGCTTTGGTTTGACGGCTCTGTTTATCACTGAATGTTTAAATCAGTGCTGTACGTGTCTGAGCAGGTGTGGCAAATCTGTGGTGAGGACAAGGGAAGGTCTGTTGTAACAATACAAGCGGTGAGGGTCCAGGTGCACTGGCTCGGTCTTGGGGTAAAGGTCAAAGATGGCGTGATGGAGTGAGAGGCGGCAGAGTGGAGAGATGGACAGCACAGGTGCTGGAGCCAGGCAGACCTGGCTGTGGATTCAGTGTGGTCAAGACTGAGGGACTAATAAGGAATCTAGAAACTAGTACGACTTGGGGGCATTTTGGAAACTCTTGCAAAGACAACTGATTAGGGGAATAAAGTGAAATATCCCGTCATCCAAGGATATCGATACTATGGCCCTATGATACTGCAATTCACTTGGATTGCCTTGAATAGCTAGCATAGCTTAATGTATTGACATTAATTTAAAAAAAAAAACAAGAACAAAACAAAGACTGAGGACATAGCCAAACTGTCCAAGAGTTACAATTCAAAGCCTAAAAATTTTTATTAGAAATACCCATGGAAGATTCTAATTTCTGCTGCTTATGTAGTATGTTACTGAATCATTCAGAGGTGGACAAAACTGTGTTTGGGCCAGGAGCAGGAAAGTGAACTGAGCTCAGTCTCCAGGCGGAGTGGCTTTTTGTCGTGCTTTGCCTTTCTGCTTTTTTTGAGGCATCAGGTTTGATAAAGGACAAAATAAATAAATCTCTGAAAATACGAAAATCTTAGTTGATTCTCTACCCTCTGGCAGATTTTCGAGGCCTGATCCAACCTCAGTCTTTTGTCCTACCCATCACTGTGTCTACACCCGGGTTTAAAGCAACTGAGGCAACTTGGCCAAGCGGTTCTGCAGCACATAGATGATTGTCATTGTTCGGATGTGATGTCATTTCGCTTAGACTCTGCATGAGGAGGTGACCGTGTCCATCTCACTCACCCCGGATCAGCAGCACGGAGTCCGGCGCTGGCGCAGGAAGTGAGTTCTGACTGTTCCTGGACACTGTCCTGAGGCACTTCCTGCACCGTGTTTATTCAAAACAAAGTTCACGCTCCTGAATTCTCCTTCTCTCAGTTCCCTGCAGATACTCTTACGGCGTATTATATCATCGATGTTTCAGGCCGTGATATTGGTGACATATCAACACACTTCTGTTACCTCAGAGTTTCTCTTTCTCTCCTTACCTCTTAGAAGTCTTTACTTTTCTTTCTGCTAACCTATTGTAATGACAAATACCAAGTTTACAAATAAGAGGCTTAATTCTCACTGTTGAAAATAAGGGAAGAGATTTACTCTTTCCCTTTTCTTACAGCACTTCCTGTAGAAAACGTGTAACTAAGTTCCTTCCCTCTCTCTTTGAAATATATGTAGATCTTTTTAAAAGCTAATTAAGACTCTGCCCCTTTTTGGGACCCAAGACTGTCTTTCTCAAGGACCTCAGGGCCACCCCTTTAAAATGTCATCATTGAGGAAGAAAGCACCCCCATTTCTCAGTCTCTTCAGCAGGCTCCTTTCTCCAAGTTGCCAAACTACCTCCTATTATGAAGATATGAGAAGTTTAGTTTTCCTTTGTACAGAGCCAGGTAGGCAGCACAGGTGGTCACCCCAATTACCAGGTGACTCTAGGATGAGCTGTTTGTGACAGCAGTGCTCCCAAGCCTCCTCACTAAGAACTAGTTCTTGTTTGTTTTGAGAATGTGTGTGTGATGGGTGGAATCTGCTGCACTATATAAAAGGTGAGATGCCTTTCTGTCTTTACATCTCCTAGCAGATGGTCTGTGATGCACGTCGCATTCTTGTTGAATGCTTATTCAATAACAGGATTGTTTCTTCTCTTCTGGCTTTGTGGAGAGGTTTTCTGGGTTGAGAAGAGGTTTTGTCTTTAATTATATTTCCCCAACACTATCCACATATGTCACCGAGCCTGTCAGCAGCACCCTAGCTGCCATGTACTTAAGACTTAATAAATGCTATACATAAATACCTGATTTAATCCTTACGACTTATTAAGGCAAACTTTTATAAATCACCACTTTGCAGTTGAGGAGACTGGGACATACGAACATTAAGTAGTTTGTCTAAAGCTAATTAGCTGCAACTGGCAAAACCAGAGTTTGAAATCCCTTCTGCTGACCACAAGCTCTGTGCTTGTCACCGTTGTATTCTGTTGCCTCTTAGCGGTTCTCTTTCTTGACACTTTAGTGTCTGCTTCTCAAAGGCCAAAGTGTAGACTTGTTCGTAGAAAACAGAAAGAGATCTGAGGTCTTGAGAGTCAAGAAGACCACAGACTATGAGGCCAGGATGTGGGAGGTCATCGCTGTGGTTCGTTCTTGACGTCTTTGTTGGAACTTCCTGAGTGGGTGGTCATAACTAGCCTGGGGCGGGGCTGGGGGTGGAGGTCATGATTAGATGTGCTAAGCAGGTTTTTTAATTGCTCTTTATTGGAGTATAATTGCTTCACAATACCATGTTAGTTTCTGTTGCACAGCAAAGTGAATCAGCCATATGCATACACATGTCCCCTTATCCCCTCCCTCTTGAGCCTCCCTCCCACCCTCCCTATCCCACCCCTCTAGGTCATCGCAAAGCACCGAGCTGATCTCGCTGTGCTGTGCTGCTGCTTCTGCTTCCCACCAGCCAGCTATTTTACATTCGGTGGTGCATATATGTCGATGCTACTCTCACTTTGCCCCAGCTTTGCCCTGCCACCCCATGTCACCAAGTCCATTCTCTATGTCTACCTCTTTATTCCTGCCCTGCAACTAGGTTCATCAGTACCATTTTTTAATTTTTTTTATTTTTTAGATTCTATATATATGCATTAGCATACAGTATTTGTTATTCTCTATCTGACTGACTTCACTCTGTATGACAGACTCTAAGTCCATTATCTGATTACAAATAACTCAATTTCGTTTCTTTTTATGGCTGAGTAATATTCCATTGTATATATGTGCCACATCTTCTCTATCCATTCATCTGTCGATGGACACTTAAGTTGGTTGCATGTCCTGGCTATTGTAAATAGAGCTGCAGTGAACATTGTGGTACATGACTCTTTTTGAATTATGGTTTTCTCGGGTATATGCCCAGGAGTGGGATTGCTGGCTCATATGGTAGCTCTATTTTTAGTTTTTTAAGGAACCTCCATACTCTTTTCCATAGTGGTTGTGTGATAAGCAATTTTTATGCTTAATTTTCACATCAGAGTGATGAGGAAGAGACTGATATTATCCCCATTTTAAATATTAAAGGCTTTAGAGCCTTATTATGGAACTTTCTCTAGGTTGACTAATGTGGAGCAACTGAACCGTATGTTCTTAAGACTGTTAAGAAAGACAGTAACAGTATTACTTACCCGGTCATAAGAATCGTATCGGCACTGGCTAAAAAGACTGCTGACCAGGCCCTTTTATTGAGAATCTTGTTTAGTACTTTCACCAAAGGTGCCATGAGCATCTCACGGGAAGTTAAGTAGGGACCTCTGCACAGAGGATTCTGAACAGTGAGGGGCTGGGGGCAGCAGGGAGACACGCTGGTTCTCGAACTTTCAGTAGAATGGTTTCTAGAGTGATGGCGGTGGAACCACAACTGGGAAATCGCGAGAAGACTGAGGAGTGCTTTGGGTCCTTTGTTAAGGTGAAGAGTTTGGGAAGTTGGAGAGGAGCTTGTATTGTAAAGGGGGGTGGGGAAAGGCTGTGCCCATTCAGGTTAGAAGGTGGTGGAGGGGAGATTAGCACAGATGTGAAAAGGCAAGATTTGTATTTTGGTTTTTATGTTTATGTTGACAGAGGAATAAGGGTGGGCAGATGGAGAGGCCGGTGCTCAGGGCTGAGCCTGGATGAGCACGAGTGGGAGGCTGGGGCCGGATGCGGGAAGGCGGAGAGTTTGGAGCCCAGGGTGAGAATCCTGCACGGCAGGGGTGCAGGACACAGAGAGGAAACCGGAGACACGGGTGCGTGATGGCATGTGAGAGATGCGAGTGGAGGTGGGGCAGGGACCCAGCAGATCTAAGTAGACCCCCAATTCCAAGGGTTAAACAAAAGCAGTCTTCTCATTTATAATTAATTGGAAGCTGAATTGATTCGTAAGCAAGACAATTTTAGATCCTAGGAGAAAAGGATCGTGCTAATAAAACAAGGTAAAGAAAAAGTTTAGAATAGCCATTGAAGGTGTGTTCCAGAAAATCCATCAGAGGTAAATAAAATATATAATTCCTGAGCTTCAGCAAGAGTCTTACTGAATCTGGAAAAAAGGAATTGGTAGTGAGTCATGAGATGTTAGAACTGAAATGAAGCCTGACCACAGACATCGGTTCTAGGTCTCCAGGGCTGTAGAGAAGAAGCTGAGACCCAGGGTAGACTCAGGCTGAGCTCCCAGGGTGGTGGATTTGCCCCTGTCGCACGTCAGCCTGCTAAGTCCTGCAGGCCTTGGACCCTGTTCAGCCACCTTCTGTGGCTCGAGTGCAGAAGAGGATGAAACAGGCTGTGGGTTGGTCTTGTCCTGAGTCGTTTATGATAATAACTTCTCGAGTTAACCAAAGGCACTAACAATTCTATATATTTCTCTGTGCATGTACACCCTACAGATTCAAATAGTCATGCCTGACGTGGCGAAAGATCATAGCAACCTCTCCGCCTTTGTTCCATATTTTCTTCCCAGTGTAAAATAATTCTTTGTTTGTTTATTTGTTTTGTACAACAAACTAAAGCATTTCATCATCAAGTGAAAAACCTACCTGTAAACCACTTCCCTCCAATCCCTGCCTAGCTTCCTCCCACTTTGCATTTAACTATTCATTTTCCTTTCTGCAAGAGGACGATATTATTCCTACATTCCTTCTGGCTTCAGCAGTTTTGTTAAGTCGTTTGTGGTCATGGATTATTGCTGCCACACTGAACATTTCTTTGCTCTTTGAAGATCCTGGGAAGAGGATTTGAAAATCATGGAATGAGACCTATCATGGACCACAGAATGGACTGGGATGTTCAGATGGGTAGCAAACTCAAGTTCAGTATTTGCGATCAGGGATGGAAAAGCTTTTGGTTTGAAAAACATGTAGCCTCAAGCAACGTAACATATGATTCTTTCTTTATTCTAGAAAGAGGCACGGCAATAAAAAGTTGGGCTCTTCTAAATGCAGAAGGGGAGGTGGGCCCATGCTTTCCTTAAGGAAGAGTGACAAATAACAATAGGTTTCTTTGATGATCATTGCTGAAGATGGTCTGGAAATTGCTAATAGTTCCATGAGCACAGAAAGATATCACAGCCTCCTTAGAGTGGGAATGCAGACTTTGGAATTAGCTTGGATTTCAGTCTCTGTCATTTTTCTGCTGATCTAGTCATTTAACGCCTTTGTAGCATCCTTCAAATTCTATCCAGTTCTGGAGTTGTGTAATCACATAAGTATGTAATTTAATAATGTCCTGGGAAGTGGTGGCTGGATGAGAAATCAGAGCCTTTTATTGAACTGAGGATTTTTTCTTCTGTAGACGGTCCCTCTCTTCCTCCTGGTTTTGTTATTTGGCCTTTTTTGTTGTTGTTGTTCACTTGCAGGATGATGTTGAGAGGATGGGAAAGGGTTTGAAATTTAAGTGAGTTTAGTTTGCAACCTGCTCATATTTTTGGAAAGCAATTTGCTTATCCTTTTATCCTTGTTTGTCATATGAAAGGGATTTTGGAAACAAAAATACCTGGGTAATAAAGCCACTTCTATAAGTGGATGTAAGATGGCTTTTACTAGATTATCAGTACTTGGAGGACAGAGGCCATCTCTTGCTCCTGTATTTTGTGACTATCAGACAACTTCTCTTACAGAATGGGTGTTTAGTCAACTTTTCACAAATTATGGTCCTTTAGAAAAGTTTTATTAGATAGGGTAGTTTTACTATTAAAATAAAGTATCCCCCAATCTCAGTGAATTAGCACAGTAGAAGTTTATTTCTCCCTCATGTAACAGGACAATATGGACCTTCAGCAAGCAGCCTTCCAGGTGGTGATTCAGGGACCCAGGCACCTTCCATCTTGTGGCTCCTGGAGCTCTGGCACTGTCTGCTGAATCAGCTGTGTCAGCCGGCTGATGAGAAAAGGAGAGAGAGTGGAGGATCATTGTGGGATCAATTCTAGAAGAAGGAACCATCACTTCTGCCCATCTTGTCTGACCAGAACGGTCACATGGCTACACTTGTCTGCAAGACAGTGGGACATAAAGACCAGTTGTGCACTTAGCAAGAGAAAGAAAGTGGTTGTGTGAACACATAAAAGCATCAGCCATGTTCTACCTTCTGGTCACTAAAGGTATGCTTCAGTCTTCTGATTACCTTCCCAGTGTAGTCAGGCTGAATCCCAGCAGTCAGGGCATCCGGGGCCGAGCCCAGCCTCTTCAGAGGATGTGCGGGCCTCTCTCCTCACCCCATGTACAGTGGTAAACAAGGGATGGTGTAATCTTGATAAAACTCAAATTTAGGAAAGGAAAACTGGGATACACAGAGCAGCCGCTAGTCCATACTCATTCCGAAATCCTGTCCTGGGCATGCGTTCGTCTTTTCATGCCCTTTCTCCGTTACCCGTGGTGGCCACACCTGAAGTGTGGTGATGGTGAGTATGTTCTCCCTGACTGTGCACAGGTTCTGCTTCCTGCCCAGGCGAGTTTTGGGGCCCAAAGCTTATTTTAAGCATCGAAAAGTAAAAAGTGTAAAAACTGTGCTTACAGTTTCTTTGTCAATAACATTTCCTCAAAATTCAGTACGTTTCTCATGTATTTGCTTCTAGTTAGTTCCACGTGCCTAATAACCATACCCAGAGTTTGTTCCGAGACATAATCATCAAGCTTGATTTGTTTCATTGCTCCCTGGACCCCATGACTCGCAGTGTCCTCACAGCTTGGGTTGATTTGAAATGATAGACTTCGGTGACACCCTTGATCTGACCTTCGCTACAAAGCTGAGCTTCTGTGTTTTACTGACAAGTTTTATCAGGCCTTTGTGACTGAGACCAGTGCACACCTTAGCGCTTTCTCTTAGCAGGTGGCTTTTTCAACCATGTATGGCTCTGAATCTGTGGCTCTCTTTCCTTTGATCTCTGCTGGAAAGCCAGCCAACTCTCGTCGAAGCTCTCTTCTCTTTGGATTCCTACTAGTGTCGGCCAACAGTCATCAACACACCAGCACTCTTTCATCCACTTCCTCTGTAGTAGAGACTCAGGATAATTGTGAATTTTCCTCCTAATTATTGCAGGGCTAGATTCACAGAGCTGTTCAGCGGCCATTCCTGCGGTGTTTCAGAAAACGAGGCCCCTTTTTATCTTGTGGCTTGGACATCCCCAAGGGCAGCAGGGTCCCTTGCTGGACCCTCTGACGCTGGAAGGATGGAGGTGGAAAGATGCTGTGGGGAAGGTTGATGGGAGCCAGGTACAGAGGAGGCTGGTGCTAGGTTGGCAAAGACCATTGGCCACATCCAACTCTGAGGAAGTTTGAGAAGTGTTTATCTAGCAATCTGCTCCGATGAACTGGAAACACGTTTTGTTGAATGCATAGCAATTTTGGCCACAGGTAGCAAAGAAGTGGATGAATGGTAATAAGTGCTCACATTAGCAATTCAAAAGAGTACTTGTAGACTAAGAGCTAAGAATAAAAAGCAGATATACTAAGATACAGGCTATAGAAACAGGAAGGGTAAATAGTCACTGGAGAAATCACTCAAGGATTTTCTTAAAACCAAAGTGAAATAGAAGAGAAAGTTTGGTGTGTCCCCCTCATCTTGACTGTCTCCCTGTTGGTGGTCGGACAGGACTGAGTCCTTTCCTAGACTTGAGGGTGAAGGAAGAAGGAAAGTCTTTTAAGGGAGCAGAGAAGCAGGGTGGGTTGATTTCTCTCGAAAGTTGACCCTGCAAACCATACATGAATGCCACTTAGGTTTCTTCCTTTCCTGCAGGGCTGTGGGTGAGTCACCTAGGTTCATTCTTCTTCAAAATTAACCCAGAAGAGGTGGCACAACTGAAGGAAGCCCACCTCTAGCGTTTAAGAAGTCCACTGGCCTCCAGCTCCTGCAGGGCCCCTCAGTGGTCCCAGGAGCGGATGTGCCGTCTCCAAATAGAGATCTGCTTGCCTGTGGGTAAGCGTCCGCCCCAGATGACCGAAAGCCTTTGGAAGATTTTCACAGTGCAGCTCTGTAATGCACTTTGCTGAATCCTTTCATGAAAGGAGTCATTTCTTAATTTTCCTGGAGGTACAGTACAAAAGTATCAGCCTCGTTCTGCTCAATTTCCTGAATAAATCAACTGCTTGCCAGTTGAGGTGTGGCAGAAAGGCAAAGGGAAAGGCAGAATCCTTTATCCTGCACTCGGCAACTTAAATTTTATAGATATAAAATCATTCCTAGCCTCATCTCCCTCTCTCCCTCCCTCATTTTCTCCCTCCCTCCATCCCTCCCTTCCTTCCTTCCTTCTTCCATACCTATTAAATATTCAGGAACTGTTCTGGGTACAGGACATAAACTGGTAAAAAAATAATATCTAGAATTCTAAAGAGGTAATCATCTAGGGTGGTGTGTGCAATAGAAATATATTTTGAGCCACATTTACTTTTTATAGTAACCACATTAAAAAAACCTAAAGGGAAACAGGTAAAATTAACTTGAATCCTGCATTTTGTTGAACCCTATACATCCAAAAAGAGTATCACTGAAATGCTTTCCTTTTTTTGGTTCTAAATCTTCAAAATTTGGTGTATATGTTTTTTCCCAAATTCTACTAATTTAAATCTATCTTTTGCTTTTCTTCTAATCTTTGTTTCTATTGCAGACAACTTTGAGTTCTGAATTCTGACTTCCCCCAGCTTTATTGAGATATGCTTGACATAGAACCTTGTGAAAGCTTAAGGTGTACAACATAATGATTTGATTCGCTTCCATACTGTGAATTGATTGCCACTCTAGGGGTAGTTAGCACCTCTACCCCCTCACATAATTATCTTTTTATCTAGTTTTTGGTGTGCTGAGAACAGTCAAGATCTACTGTCCTAGCAAATTTCAAGTATATAATACAGTCTTATTAACCATAGACATCATACTGTACGTTAGAAGTTATTCGTCTTATAACTGGAAGTTTGCACACTTTGACAAAGATCTCTCCATTTCTCCCACCCCCGACTGTTGCAACTACCATCCTACTCTATTTCTATGAATTCGGCCTTTTCAGATGCCACATGTAAGTGAAGTCATCCAGTATTTGTCCTCCTCTGTCTGACTTCTTTCACTTAGCAAAATGCCCTCAAGCTCCATCCATGTCACATGCAACATGATTTCTTTCTTTCTCACGGCTGAATATTTCATCGTATACATGATGCAGTAAGTAGGAGAAGAAGAATGTTCCAGGAAGAAGGAGTGCTACACAATAGCCAAGTGGTGAGAGAAAACATTCCCTGTTAGACATTTAAAAGAAGCTCTGAGTGATCCAGTTCAGAGTGTAGGGGTTTAGGGTGGAATGGTGAGACTGAGGTTGGTGACGAGCACTGCGGCTCTTAAAGCCACGTTAGGGACTGACAGCTTCCTATCACTCCTTTCCCTTGAAATCTGTCTCCAGATCATTGCTTCAAACTATTGGAATCAGGAAAGACCGGAGGTACGGAGAGAATTAGCAGGCTCTTGGAATAGTCAAGGCAGAAGTGAGGAAGGGTAATTTATTTAGGATTGTGGATGTTGGAAAGAAATATTTAGGAGGCAGAAAAAAGAAAATGGAAGCACTTCAGAATCAGCGTCTATCCCTTGAGATGATATTAAAAGTGGTTTCTGCATCAGCAGCTCCTTTCAAAATGAATAACTGAGTTAGCATATGACCTACCAATGGCACCTTGGGACATTTATCACAGGAAAATGAAGACTCATTTTCATTCAGGAAACTGCACACAGATGTTTGTATCAGCTTTATTCATAATAGCCAACTACTGGAAACCACCCAAATGTCCAGTGGGTAAATGGTTAACCAGATTGTGGGGCACCCATACCGTGAAAAACGCCTCAGCAATCAAAAGGGATAAACTGGTATCACTTGGATGAAATATAAGGAAATTATGCTCAACGGAAAATGTCAATCTCAAAAGGATACCTACTGCATGACCTCGTTGATGTAACACTCACAGAATAACATAATTTTAGAGACAGAGAATCAATTATTCGTTGCCAGGAGTTGGGGTGGTGGAGGAAGGGGGATGCGTGTGGCTATAAAGGGGCAACGAGAGGCTGTCTTGTGTGGACGAGGGGAAGTATCTTGATTGTGGTAATGGTTACACAAGGTTATACATGTGATAAAATTCCATGCACACACACACACACACACACACGTATACACATATACATAAGTACATGTACAAATAAGAAAATCTGAGTAAGCTCTATGGATTGTACCAGTGCCAGTTTCTTGAGTTTGGAATCCTACTACAGTTCATCAAGATGTTCACGTTGGGGGTGGCTGGGGGGAAGGGCGCAGAGGAGCTCCCTGTGCACTTCTTTGCAGTCTCCTATGAGTCTATAAAAAACAAGTCTAAACAAAATTTAAAAATGGCTTCCGCTGTTGCCACTGTTTGCTTTAAGGAGGATCTAGGAATATGCCGCAGTACTTTTTACACGAGTACAATAAAAAATGCATTTCCCTACTTTACCTGCTTAATTGTCGGGTTTTGGTCACCAAAGTTATTTATTAATGCATGTACGGTAGGTGCTGTAGACAGACATAAAATATAGGGGCCAGCTTGCACTTCAGGTTCACGACTGTCCAGTGATCAAGCTTGGCTCTAATCCCCTTCCGTCTGCATTTGAGAAATGTGCAAATAGACAACAGCTTTCCTTCCTTCTTCCATCCCCCTCCCTTTTAGGAGCACCAGCCTCCTCCAGGAGCTCCTGGGGGTTCCCTGCAGGATTCAGCTGACTCTTATTTATGTAGAGTCATCTGCACACAGTGAGCCTTCGCTCTGCTTGAACCATCTACGGACATTCTCTCTGATCCCCCTTTTCATGGTTGATGTAAGACACGTGACAATAGATATGTATCCAAGGTCCTGTGGCCCTGAAAGTTTTTAAATGCACGCGACATGTAAAAGTACTTAGATGGCATCACAACACAGGCGTTCCTTCCCACCCCCACTGAAACCACCAGTGTCCACACTGACAGGTCACGTGTCTTTCGCTCAGTCTCGAGGAAGCCATCTCCTTCGTTCCTGGGGCTTTTCCTTTCTTAGCTTCCAGGACGCACAACTCCCTTGATCTTTCTTCTCCTGTGCTGGCTGTTTCTCACCTCTTGATCCTTGATGGTCCTGCCTCTGCTTCCTCGTCTCCAAATACCTGAATCTTCAAAGGCAGCAGCGCTGAGCCTTCTCTTCTGGAGACATTTACGACTTGAGCGACCTCGTATGAACCTATGGCTGGAGATGCAATCGATTAACCCATGAATCACAAATTTATATCTCTGGCCCCGTCCACGCTCCCAGCCATCCCCCAAACTTCAGCTGCCGCCTTAGCCTCTCAAAGTCGGCAAGTCCAGACCAGATTTATTGTCCACAACATCCCTCGTCAGAGCCTCTGCCCTGCCGCGCCTGTGCTTCCCGCTGATCCTTACAAGACTCCCTCCCTCCCCCGTTCAGATCTGGGCACAAAGGTTGACCTTCTACGAAAGGCTCTCTCTAAGCTCCAGCCTGCCTCCCGATCTGTCTCAGATTCTTGCACCAATTTTTGTTGTTTTCATCCGCGTTCTCACTGTCTGTCACTCCATTGCATGATTGTTTGATAACCTTTCTGTTGTCTCTCTTCCAGCCACTAATGTTTGAACTTATGATCGATGAAGGATCTTGCCTGTCTTGTTCACTGCAGGGTCTCATGTGTTTTAAAAAAGGTGAATGCATGAATTCAAATCTATATGGCTGGATTTCCAACCCAAGTTTTGACTTTTGAAGTAGGTGTTAAATTATTTGGCCGTTTTGGCAGGAAAGTAGCTTTATCTTTTTGTTTTTAATTAATTTTTTATTGGAGTGAAGTTGCTTTACCATGTTGTGTTAGTTTCAGCTGTACAGCAAAGTGAATCAGCCATACTTATACATACATCCACTCCCTTCTAGACTCCATTCCCATATAGGTCATTACAGAGCACTGAATAGAGTTCCCTGTGCCATACAGTAGGTTCTTATTAGTTATCTTTTGAAAGCAGCTTTATCTTACATAATTTTATCTTACATAAATTTGATTACCTGGTTGGCGTCAATATCTTCATCAACATCGTGAAATTTTTGTAAACAAATCGGTTGTTTTTTCCTCTTTCTGTTTCACCATTAGTTCACAGCAGCATTTGTTCACCATGATGATCTAGTACCTTAAATACTCCAGGTGGATACAGAGGGATTCAAGATATAGTCCCTCCTGCAAGGAGCTTGGGGTCGAATATACAGAGTGTAAGGTAGTTAGAGATTCCAACGATCCACCCTGGGTGTTTGGAAGGGTGGTATGTTCTTCAGCAACTCGGGGCAGTTACTTATGGCATCAGGTATGAGGCAGAGGACAGAGCTTGGAGAGCTTAGGGGCTGGCAAACCAGCACGGAAAATGCAGGCCACAATCCAAGTGATACTGACGTCATCTAATGACCTGATGGCAGTGTCGGTATGAAGTTTCTTCAATTATAGGTGTAATTTCGGAGAAGGCAAAGGTGGAAAAGTAGATGAAAGACTTTTTTTTCCTTAAGGAGAAATCTTACCACCTCATTGTTTAGGACCACTTTATTGCTTTGTCACGGCTGACTGTGGGAATGATTCTCTAGGACGGTGGTGGAAGCTTCAGGAATGACAGCTTCTACACAGTTAGCGTTACGTAATCCTCTATGGCCTCCCTCAGCCTCTGAGCTCTGAAATAGCAGCGCACAGAAGTGGGTGGGAAAAACTGTCTAATAGCTGCGAGGAGAGACTGATTTGCATTCAGTTCTGTTTTGCCAAATTATTTCGGGAGAGGAGTTTTAATTGACAGCATCCTAACTTTTAGCTGAGTTTAACAGCCACTCCTGTGCCAGCCAGACCTTTGGCTTTACAGCCCAGGCTGGATCCCCTGGAGTGGAGACGCCCATCCCCCCTAGGGCCTGTCTCCTGCAGACCCCCGGCTGCCCGCCTGAACCCTACTCGCCAGGACACCTCCCTCCTATGCGGCTTTATCCTGTTAATCATTGTGTGCCTCCAATGTCCCCAGTAAACGTGCGGAGTCAGATTAAATCGCTAAGGGTGTCTCACTGCCGACCTGTTCATTATCGCCAACTGCTTACAAACTAGAGAGGAAACCGGCTGCTTGTGAGTCAGGAGAAAATACCCAGAGAAGATGAGCTCACCTTGGAATAGGTAAGGAGAGTGTGTGTAAGTGTTGACACACACACGTGCACACACACACCAACCACACACATGCACACAGCCACCCACACTCACACACACCTCCTTAGGCACAGGTTGGTGACTCTCCATCTTACCTGGGATGTCTATCTGTTGGAGTTTGAAGGCTAGAACCTCCTTAATGAGGGTTTCCCTTAATAGTAAAAGAAGTGATCGATTTCAAACAAACTAAAGGGATTCCTACTTTATATCGTGCAAGAATTAGCAATAACAAAAAGCTTTCATTGAAGAAAGTGACAAAAATAAAATTGTGTAGGCATCAAAACACACAATCTATTGATGTTGTTACCTGTGAAAATAAAGTGACGTTTAGAATAAGCTTTGGAGAAATAAAATTACACAAGTAAAATCAGACATAGTATGAACCTGTCCTGATGTGTTATTCCTAAACTGAAGCTTGTTTTTTTTTACACAGGGTTAGAAAGGATTTAACTCTAAGTTTTTCTCGGCTTATGTCTCAATTCCTTTTTTACAATGTTGGAAATCTGGCCATCAAAATACTTTTTTCCCATAAAATTGTTTTCTGCTACTTTTCATATAAGCCTTAGACCAAATTTGCTGTAAACTGCCTGGATCCACTATGAATGTTCCCTCCTGCAGAAGTAAGAGGTAAAGGACATGACTAGCTCTTAAAATCTTTATTTCTCAGCGTTTTTCCTGTGGAAATTATGTCAGCTGTGTTGGTTTTCCCTTGTCCTGAAGTTGGAGTCTGTAAGTTTCTAACAGATGCTTAAACGTATTCCTTAAACCCATTCTTAATTTTCTAGAGGTTGATTCTTGAAACTGCATTCATAAAGTGTTCTTTGGGTCCATAATATAACACTTAATGCCCATTTAAGCAGAACTTACAAAGGTTTGGAAAATGGTTTTCAAAAGTGAATTCATTCAACTAACATTTATGAGTGTATAATCCTTACAATTTCTTTAATTTCCAGAAGAGTATTTTTAGATTCCGAGCAACTTTGCCATCTAAACTTCATCGGCTTTCATGTTACTGCTTCAGACCATAGCACTAGCTTTCCTTTTATTCTAAACTAATATCCCTCAAAATGATGGTATTAGGAGACGGGCCTCTGGGAGATGACTAGGTAGATGAGATCATGAAGGTGGAGGCCCCATGATGGGATTAATGGTCTTACAGGAAGAGGAAGAGAGACCAGAGCCTCCTCTCTCTGCAGAAAGGCAGCCATCCGCAGGCCAGGAAGGCTTTCACCAGAACCCAGCCACACTGGTACCTGATCTCAGACTTCCAGCATCCAGCGCTGTGAGAAATGTGTCTGCTATAATTTAAGCACCCAGTGGGTGGTACTTTGCTTTTGTCATAGCAGTCCAAACGAAGACGACATCTTTACGTAGGCATCTAAGCAGCTTTCAACAGACCTCAACTCCAGTTGCAAGGTCCTTTGAGGGAGTATATATCAGACACGAAGGAGAGCCTTCTTCAGGGAAGCGTGCATTCTAAATTCCATCCTGGCCTCATCAGCCCCACAGCTTCCCGTGACAATCTGCTCTTTAGCCAGTGGCTGCAGCTGAACATTTTGAAAGCAGGCTCGTCACAAAAGAACCACATGACAGGAGGCGCTCTCAATTCTTAGTCATATTTTTCTCCATGATAAAAACCCTCACAGCCAAAGAAATCACCGACTAAGAGGAACGGTATCTGTCTGTGCCCTGCCGCACTGTAATGAGACCAAGTGTTCCTGTGTGGCATATAAAAAGGCTCTCATTACTCATAGGTCTAATTTGTCTATAGCGTGGACACATCCCACTTAATTCTTCCTTTATTCAGAAGGCATATTAATGTAAGCCAGGTCCAAGTGGTTTAGGGCAGAAAGAATAGTGATTTGAATATTGATGTTCATAAATATTCTAGGTCAGCCTTTGGGCTGTGGGTTTCCAAATATGAGTGGATTATAGTAACTGATCTTATTAATACCCATCATACTTGGATTAAGAAGGCATCATTTTCTGTGTTTTCAGTTGGGGGGGACAATGTGCAGAGGTTAAGGGGCCTCCCCAAGGCTACACAGAAAATCAGTGGCAGAGCCAACTCAGTGTCATAAGAGGGCCTGAGTCCTGTGCAGACACACAGAGCCCTCCTGTGCCAGATAGGGCCCCAGGCTTGGTGTAATGCTCTGCGGCACCTCCCCCGTGGAAATTTTAACAACTTTTGAATAAGGGACCACACGTTTTCATTCTGCAAGAGGCCACACAAATTGTTACCTGCTCCTGATTGGAGAAGCTTTGAGTATTTTCCACATGTTATTTGGACCTCATACCCCCAAATTATAAATCACACCTTACAGCTAAATATTATTAAGAACCTGGTACAATGGGGCAGTGGCTGGAGAATGAGGAAAGATTTTCCAGTTGGCAAGTCCGGCTCCCTAAGCAGGGGCTCCAGACACTTACAAGACGGTGGGGGAATCTGTTCCTCAGCTCCAGTAGTTCCGAGAAGAAAGTGAGACAATAGGCACTATAAAAAGTTGCCCGTAGGGTATACTAAGGCACCCTAACCCTGGCAGTGGCAGCCCGAGATTTTTGCCCACAGTTTGAAACTTTGGAATTGATTTAAAATCATGAACTAGAATGAGAATCTGCAATGTTTTTGTTTCTGTTCTATAAATAAAGTGCTATAAATAAATTGGCTGTGCTTTTTAAGTCTTTGAAACTTTAAGTGTATTTAAATCACAAAGCATGGGCAGGCTGTATGAACTGTTCTAACCCAATTTTATGATGACTCCAAAGTGCACGAGTGTTAGCTCTTTTCTTCCTGAAGCACATGGACGGCTGTTGAGGCGAAATGAGCCAGCAAGTTCTGGGACGTTTAACTTCACTCCTTACGTCGCTGCAGCATGGGTCAAAGTCGCCAGTTGCTTGACTCATCCACCCATATGATGTCATTATTTTTTCCAATCTTGCATTTTGCTTTGACAGAGTTATTTTACAAAGCAGAGTATCTATTTGATAACGTCCCTGCTTAGTGACCCTCTAACTTATTTAGAGGGTTTCCTAAATAACCTTCCTCTAACTTATTTCATGTCATTTTTTTCTGATCGGGCTACAAGGAAATACCTTCCTTTTATACCTTACCTGCCTCTATTGCAGCGGTTCTCAACCAGGAGACAATTTCATTACCCAGGGGTTATTTGGCAATGTCTGGAGGTATTTTTGATTGTCAGAATTTGGGGTGCTACTGGTATTTAGTGGATAGAGGTCAGGGATGTTGTTCAACACCTTTCAATGCACCGGAAAACTTCCCCAATCAAGAATTATCTGACCTCGGGCTTCCCTGGTGGCGCAGTGGTTGAGAGTCTGCCTGCCGATGCAGGGGACACGGGTTCGTGCCCCGGTCCGGGAGGATCCCACATGCCGCGGAGCGGCTGGGCCCGTGAGCCATGGCCGCTGGGCCTGCGCGTCTGGAGCCTGTGCTCCGCAACGGGAGAGGCCACAATAGTGAGAGGCCCGCGTACCACAAAAAAAAAAAAAAAAAAAAAAAGAATTATCTGACCCAAAATTTCAATAGCGCTGAGAGTGAGAAACCCTGTTTTGTAGCTTAGAATCTACATGCAGAATTAACTGCTGTCCTAAATAAGGTGAAAATGGGAATGCTGACACATAGCTCAGCTACTCAGGCAAGTATCCACTAGACTGACAGTTGTTTTTTGAGGTAAAGAGCAAAGAGGGTTCCCTGAAAAAGGTACATAGGTGTAGGGACTCAAGCTGTTTTCTCCAAGCCTAAATGGCCTCGTTTGGTTTAAAGACGTTTTCTTTGCACTCCCAGTCTGTGTTCATACTCTGGCTTTATCTGTTGAAGTAGAGATTGGAAACTTGAGCGAGATCATCATTTTGAAATTGGGTTTATCTGCATGACAACTAAATTTAGCAAACGTTTATGGAGCATCGATTATGCAATAGGTATTATGCTGTGCTATAAGGAATATATATATCAGATATCATCCCTGGGCCTGGAGGAGAAAGAGAGAAGCATAGCAGGAGAGGAGCGTCTTCACCTTCCAAGCAGCCATGACTTTGGGGGTTGTGTCTGTTAAAGTTTCAGCAGTGGTTCGATAGCGAAGCAACGGGAGAAGCACGAGCTCTCTGGGCTTTGGGGGGTGCCGCTTAGAGAAGCAGGAACCCCTTTTATGCTTGGCAAACCGCACCCCAGATTTCACCATCTTATGAAAAAGCTGACGACATCCTAGGTGCTCACCTGGTTGATGGTGGGAAGTTATCCACATGTGTCCTGGCAGAAGATAAGAACGGAGAAAGTGAGCAGCTCCTGATTGGTGAAAGGGTTAATGACACCAGCTTTATCATCTTCCAGCTACAGTTTGCTCGATGTGAACTGTTATATTATACATATAACAGTTCACATTATATATGTGAACTGTTATATATAGACATTTTAAAATGAGTCATGCTATAAATATTCTGGGTCACAGCTGATACTGCACATAATGCCAGTTTATACACATTGCTTTATAATAAAATCTAAGGATCATGCTAGCTTTAACAATATTAAATAAGTTAGCCATAGAAAGATTAAATTATGTGTACACATTCCACCCTGCTGATTCAAGTAACACTTTTACCGTGACTAGTTGCCATTCTGAGTACCAGGAGTCTAAAGGAAGCATTGAACCTTGAGTTTTATTAATCTCTGAACTGATTGAACTTCTGTCAAATTTGGTGTATTATTTAGCTAGTACTGCAATAAGAACTACCACAGACTGGGGTGGGGGACGGCTTAAACAACGGAAATGTATTTTCTCCCAGTTCTGGGGGCTGGGTGTCCAGAATCCAGGTGTTGATGGGGCTGGTGTCTCCCGAGGCCTCTCCCCTTGGACTGCGGATTTCTGACTTCTTGTCACGTCCTCACGTGGTCTTGCTTCTATGTGCAAGCATGTCTGTGTCTTCAAAGCCTCTTTTTTAAAAGGACACCAGGGGACTTGCCTGGTGGCGCAGTGGTTAAGAATCTGCCTGCCAATGCAGGCGACACGGGTTCGAGCCCTGGTCCGGGAAGATCCCACATGCCACGGAGCTGCTAAGCCCGTGCGCCACAACTACTGAGCCTGCGCACTAGAGCCCGTGAGCCACAACTACTGAGCCCATGTGCCACAACTAGTGAAGCCCACGTGCCACAACTTCTGAAGCCCATGCGCCTAGAGCCTGGGCTCTGCAACAGGAGAAGCCACCGCAATGAGAAGCCCGCACACAAGACCCAACGCAGACAAAAATAAATAAATAAATTTATTTTAAAAAAAAAAAAAGGACACCAGTCATGTTGCCTTAGGGCCCATCCTAATGACCTCATTTTATCTTCATTACCTCTTTAAAGGCCCTGTCTCCAAATACAGTCATATTCTGAGGTCTGGCGGGTTAAAACTTCAACATATGAATTTGGGGGGGGGGCGGATAAAGTTTGACCCATAATGCTAGGTAACCGAAAAGAGAATATCCAACTGTTTTTACCCATCTTTCCGTAGCTCCCTGGCTCTGATACCACTGAAGCAGGTAGCTTATCATAGTTTATTGATCCCTGTGAGAATTCTGATGGGTTTTTCTGGCTCTTTCCCTATTTTTTTCCCTCTCTCTTTTTGGTTAGTGTCTACCTTGGAAACACATTATCCACGTCAATCTGACTGTGGTTCAGTAGAAAAATTCCCTAAAAAAACATCATATTTCTTCCTTATTTGTAATGTTTTAAAATATATAATGACACTGTTCCTACATTTAATTTCTAAAGACTAAAAAGATAATTTAGTTTTGTTTGAATTTTTTTTTTTTGCACTGATTCTAAGACTATTTCAGAAACTCTTTGGGCCGCTTAATTTTAATTCTCAAATTAGAAAGTTTCTTTTCTGTGACCATATATTTGAATTAATTTTAGGCCAAATGACTCTTTACTTATTTAAAGAACATTCCTAAATGTTTATTAAGTTCCCAAACCAGTATAGCTGATTAAGAGGGTAAAAAGTTAGTACTATTTGTCTTTTCATCCTCATCTTCTTTGTTCCCTGGGTCAAATCTCTTGTCCTCTCTTTCACACGTGTGTTTTATAGGAAATTAAGGTCAATATTTATTCAATACTAATTCGATCTTACACCCAAAATAGTGATTTCTCTGGCTACATGTGTATTTATACTATGTGAAAGGAAGTTCAATGCATGATGTCACATCCATTCTAGTCTCTGGACTGACTAGCAGTTATTACATGTAGTTGCTGTTCTCTAGTCTAGGTCTAAATAATGCCAAGATGAAAGGCTAAGTTGAAAGGAGAAATTTTGCCTGTTGGTGGTATGGTCTGACCTGTGTGATACTCAATATAACACTCCATTAGATTTTCTCATTATGAAGCTAATACTGTTCATCCACTATTGGAAAAAAGATCTATTCTTAGGTGTTTTCCTCGTAGTGGCAACCTTCTGTTTTTTTCTTATCAATACTCAGATTTATACACGGCTTCTTTGAATCAAGGGTTGATTTTTTGTCTGTTTATGGATGAACTCGTAGGTAATTGACCGTATTAAAGTTAAATTTTGGCTTTTTAAGGATGATGCTCTAAACACGTTAAATTACATCCATCTGGCAACAAGGTTTACAGGCTTTTATTAATTGTTTGAACTGAGGAGCGTTGAGTATCGTGTGTGCAGTTATTGACTACCGTTTTGCACAAAGCCTTGTATGGGAGAGCAAGAGAGAGAGAGAGAGCTCTCACTCCTTATCACTGTGCACTGGGTGGCCACTCACACCGCTTGTATTTGGGTACATTGCTCTCAGCTGTACTGCTCTTCACTTTCAGCATCTTTCTTCTGTCTCTTCCTTGACCCTTTCATTGACTGTTTTGCACACAGCAGTTTGGAGCCAGGATGACGCATATCTTAAGTAGAGCAGTCTTCCAGGTGCCGTGAGAGGCTCACTTCAGTGTCAATACAGCCCATGCATTTCACAAACCCGGCTTGAGTGAGTTTGTCTTGACACAATGTCAAGTATGGCTTAGACAATGGTGATGGGATGGTTTGCAAACATAAATGTTTTACCTCAGTGGGTTCTGGTGGCAGAATAAATGGAAAGTTAAAGTGAGGGTCCCTGCACGTGTCTTCAGCTTGCTCTGAATCTGCACCATGTTGATGCCATCTTCTTTCCACGCTTCTGGAAGAATGTAGCTGGGTCTCGTGGGTTTTGTCAGTTGGACCATTACTAAGGAGATGGCTGCGTCCATTCTGCTATCACATGAGAGACTCTTCATTGTTATTATGTTTCCTTAATAGCAGCTCACATTTCTTCACGTATTTACTCCTTCATCCGTGTGCACATCCATGCATACGTCCAGCACACGGACCACCTGCCACCCGTGGGTCACTCCGTGAGCACCGGTGATCCCAGGCTGAATAGCACACAGAGACAACGCTCTGAACAGGCTCACAGTAAACTGGGGAGAGAAGCACAGACAACCTGGCACATCTGACGATGCAGTCATCCCATCATGCCCTGGTGCCCTAATGAGATCACGTCTCAAGGGTGGAGTGGAAGGTAGCCCAGTAAAGTCATGGAGAAAAGATCTTGTGGGCAACGGAAGCATAAGAGAAGGCACGTGGTGAGAGATAATATTGTGTACTGGAGAATTATTAGCAGTCGGTATTACCGGACTTAATCGTGAAACAAGGAAGATGGGCTGGTGTTGGTAAGAGATGAATCTGGAGAAGGAGGTAGCTGGCTGGTCATTGGGGGCCTGTGTGCCTTCACGAGTGAGACAGAGCTGCTCATCCCTGCCAGACACCATGCTGGCTGTTTACAACAGGCGTTTAATAATGCTCCTTTTACTGTACTGAAATCTGCAGATCCTATAGCCTACCTGTAATCTTAATTTTAAAAATTGATATAATAGGAAGAAAATGTAAAGGACAATTAATTTGTAATAAAATAATATGTAAGTATATAAACGTTTGAATATATCCTCGTTAAGAAACATGATGACACTGTGAGATGCTTAAATTAAACAGAATAATGGTACACATGACAGCTCCAAATGCAGACTGGAACACGTGTATCGTATTGATGACTCAGATGCGGGGAGAACATTGCAGTGATGTGATTTTCTAAACTGTTAAGTAACATTTGCTAAGTTTCAGAATAAAGCAAAGTGCAAGGTAGATAGATGCATTCCTGGAAAAATCAGCATATAGTAAAACCTTGCAAGTACTTTGTGTTTATGGGCAAAACAGCTCACATGGAGCAAAACGTCTGGAATGCCTGGCTTCATTACTGAATGCCATGGCCATCTGCCCCCATCGTTGTGACAGCCATCGATTCACACGCACATTTCCAAACAAGCAGGTACACCTCTACCGAGAAATGTCACTTTGGACAATGAGAAGGAAGAGTGTTTAATCAGGAGAATGTCATAATTAGATTTGGGTGTAGACAAATCATTCTAGAGTTTTTTTTTTTTTTTTTTTTTTTTTTCTGGCTGCATCACACGGCATGTGGAACTTCCTTGGCCAGGGATTGAACCCGTGCCCCCTGTAGTGGAAGCTCAGAGTCTTAATCAGTGAACCACCAGGGAAGTCCCCTAGAGTCTTTTGGACTTCAGTTTGAGGAGCACAGGTGGGAGGTGAGAAGACCGTTATTGGACGACAGCAATAATCCAGGTGAGATAATTATGTAAATGTGGAATGAGGACAGTGACAGAGGAAGGGAGAGGAGAGAAAGAACCTGGAGATATTGGATCTTGAGGCCGGAAAGTTGCAAGACGCAGTGATTGACTAGGCAGAAGAGAAGGGGAAAAAGTTCTCCAGCGGGAGTTCCGGAGCCCGTCCTGGGGCTGGTTTTGGAAACCGAGGAACAAAACGTTAGAAGAATAAATACAGAGGAAAGAATGAGAATAGTTTTGGTTGACTTTGAGTGCCCATAGATAGATAACCAGGAGGGGACGTTCTACAGACCTCTCTCTCTCTCTCTCTCTCTCTCTCTCTCTCTCTCTCTCTCTCTCTGTGTGTGTGTGTGTGTGTGTGTGTGTGTGTGCGCGTGTGTGTGTACATTGAAAATTCAGTGGATGGGTCAGGGCTCGAGATAAACATTTAAGAGTCACCAGCATACAGTTGATAGCTGAAACTCTGAGACTATTTCCAAGAAAGAGTGTGTGACATTAGATGAGCAGAAAATCAAGGGTGAAATGTATTTTAATGTGTTTTCATCTTTATGAGATTAAAAATTCATTTAAACTCTTGATGTCTCCAGAAATAAAATCTTATTGTACTACATGCAAGTCATCTGAATTGTTTGGGTAACCAAAGGAGTGAAGAATCCTGTTTCTTTCACACTTGCCTGAGAAACTACTTTTCTTAAGCTGTGCACTTTGAGACTTACGAAAATATGTGTCTAGTTTTAAGAGTCAAAAATCATTTTAGAGAAATCTGTTTACAAACTCTTACTGCAGTTGTAAGCATGGCAATGACAAATACCACTATCCCCATTTTACGGACAGAGATCTGGATACTTGGGAAATTAAGCAGTTTGCACGTTGCCTAGAAAGTTCAATGCATCACCAGTCACTTTTACTGAGCTCCCATGGTGCTTAATTGAGCCCAGCAGGTGCTGAGTGTTTTAGGCAGAAGATAAGAGACAAGATATCCACTTCCCAGATCACACACACGGCCTCATTGCCAAGAGGGCTTCGTGCTATGGAGACATATCGTGTTTGCAGAAATCAGTTTGGAAACGTAGTGTCAAATTTCATTAGCACCAAGACTCCCCATACCTTTAGGTTAATTCATCACGATCAGTATTAGCTAGAATGGAGCCTAAGGTTTTCCTTGCAGTGAAAGAAATTCACCTTGTCAAACTCAATAATTTGGAAAACATTGAAGACAATGGCATCCCTAGTGCATCTGACACCCTGAGCAGATCACTTTCTAACGGGTATTTCTCTATACAACAATTTGCACAGCTGCTAAATCATACCACAGATGAAACATTTCATTTTCTTGGTTCATACATTTTTTTAAAAACAAAGACGAACAGTTATAAAGGAAGACTCACTTTCGGTTATAAAGGCAATATTTAAATCCAGTGACATGTTTTCTGAATGTTTTATGCTTATACTAAAATTTGCACTTAGGAAACAAAAATATTACACCTTACACTGAAGGCTCTATTACACAGTATTAAAAATTTAAACACAAATAAAGATCTCTTAGTGGTCACAGAGAATGAGAAAGTGGAAGTAATTCAATTCAGTTTCTCAGTTTACCATCACCGCGTTATAGTGGGTTTTTTTTTTCCTGTATACCGTTTTCGCAGCATTACTCTGTACCCCCAGTGTCACAGAATGACTGTATAATGGGGAATCTCTAAATTTAACTTTCACGGAGACCATGATGTTTATTAAAGAAGAGGAATAAAAATATGTAAATTTGTAGCTTGCCTATGTTATTAAAATTCACTAGTAACCACAGAAACTCTTTAGAACTCACATCAACAAAATATCTCTCGCTTTTCTCCAAGGATGTATATTTTATCACTGACCTTGTTTATTTTTTATTTTTTTTTAAATAAATTTATTTATTTTATTTATTTATTTTTGGCTGTGTTGGGTCCTCATTGCTGTGCACAGGCTTTCTCTAGTTGTGGTGAGCAGGGACTACTCTTCTTGGGGTGCACGGGCTTCTCACTGCAGTGGCCTCTCTTGTTGCGGAGCATGGGCTCTAGGTGCGTGGGCTCAGTAGTTGTGGCTTGTGGGCTCTAGACCACAGGCTCAGTAGTTGTGGCGCACAGGTTTAGTTGCTCCGCAGCATGTGGGATCTTCCTGGACCAGGGCTCGAACCCGTGTCCCCTGCATTGGCAGGCGGATTCTTAACCACTTTGTTTAGAATTGCCAGTTCATGGTGATAATAAAAAGCAGACAGATTTAAGTCAGCTCAGTTACTCATTTCAAATTTTCTGCAGTCAATGCACTTCCTCCCTTTACCCACTGCACTGCCTGCACCTCAGTCAGATTATGTCCACCTGCCCTGTGCATCCTATAAAATGAATAATGAAATAGCTCTACAAAGTATCTTAATGTCTGCTGTAACTATACCCAGTAATCCCAGATTTAAAATATTTATGTATATATGAATCAATGTATAGTTGAACATTATCGTGTATGATTATTATGGGCTTGTATGATAGTTATGGACCTGTATGAACACTATCTTGTATGAGTGTAATGGACTAAGTGTTTATGTCCCCCTCAAATTCACAAGTTGAGACCTTATCCTCAAATGGGATGGCATTAGGAGGTGAGACATTTTAGAGGGGATTAGGGTTAGATGGGGTCATGAGGGTGGAGCCCTCGTGAATGGGATTAGTGCCCTTACAGCAGTCACTAGAGAGCTTACTTCCTCTGTCTGCCCATGGCAGTCTGCAACCTGGAAAGGGTTCTCACCTGAGCCTGACCTTGCTGGCGCCTGGATCTAGCACTCCCAGGCTCCAGAACTGTGGGAAATAACTCTCTGTTGTTTATGAGCCACCCAGTCTGTGGTATTTTGTTATGGAAGCCCAAACAGACTAAGACAGCAGTGTTGTTGTTTATTTTTATTTTATTTATTTTTTTAAAATAGAAGCTGCAGCTCAACCTTCGCTATAGTGGGTGAATGTTCCCGTGTAATAGTGATGCATGCCTTCTAACAAGAGGGTGTTTAAAATAAGACTCATGGGGCCCAGAACACTGGATTTAGCCTTGTATTCCAGGCAACAGTAAAGGGACTAAAGTAATGAAGCTTATAAAGGCTTATGGAGAAAAAGAGACACAATCAGGCATTTGAAACTAAGACCAGCTCTGAGGAAATCATGTAATTCCATCTTCCTCATCAGTGCTCTGTGTGTTAATGTCCAGCATTTTGCCAAAGGCCTTAATCATGGCTCAATGAAATCAAGACTACTCCCTTACTGCCTCATCAAAAAGACATTTGGGCATTTGAATAACCAAGGTTAAAAGCTCAGGCATTTGTAGACTCTGCAGCCATAAATGTCAGCCCTCGCTGGGTTCGCCGCGTCCTCGTTGGAGCCACTGACCGGATAAGAGCCCTACAGTGCGCTGCTGGGTGTGTCATAACCCTCTCCTTGGCGTCCCAGTGTTTTCCTCACAGATGACCCTCAGCCGTTCTGCAAACACCACCAGGAATCTGGATGTGGCTGCGAGGTATCGAAGCTGACCTGCCCCCATGGCAGGTAAGAAAGACAAGTGGAGAGCTCCAGAGTGACCGCAGAGCCTCCTTAGCCATTGCCCGGCCATTGAACACATGGCCCGGTAGAGACACGACCGCTTGGACCTTGCTCGAATGTGTGTCTAGTTTCAAACTAGTTCTTTCCCTAAATGTTTGCTTTTCTTTAATTTTCCAAATATTTACGGGTAAGGAGAGCATTCTAACTCTGCAGATATTTATCTGCTATGTGAGCAAACATGTTATTTGCCTCTCTCAGAGTCTTAGGTTAACTATTCTGGTTTGAAAGGAAGAAACTGGGGAGAGGAGGGTCTTTATGAGGAGTGTCCTCTTCTGAGGACAGAGTGATTTCCCAAAATGCCACAGACCTTGACAGGTGAGCTAGGACACCACGTTACCTTTCCCCCAACGAAGTCAAACTGTTGCAGATTGAATTGTTGAAATTAGAGTCCTCCTCTCACTCTGAAGGCTACACTTGACCTTAAGGATTTCTGAGAATTTGTGTGTCCTGCACGGTGGGGAATTTCCTCCTGCCATCCTAGCTGATTCCTCTTTGCTTCAAGTGTTTCTCCCGCTCTAATTCAATCGAATTTAACAAGTTTGAGACCATGATGTCCAGCAGCTGTTCAGGCAGAAACACACAGAGAGATAAAGGGCACTGAGAATGGCTACATTAAATGAATCTCTACGTTAGAAGAAAAGGTATTGATTATGCTTCTGTTTTTCAAGAAGTAGAACTAATCAGCTGCTGTGGGAATTGAGTTAGACAATTCTGCCTCTTAGGAAATCGTGGAAGAATAAAGAAGCTGGATTTGCTGCAGACGTGGTCCTCGGCTCATTGGACATGGACCTGGGCATGTGGGGTGTCAATATGATGCTGACATGAAGCCATGTCACCAAGGCTGGCGGGTCCTTACTATGTCTGGTACTAGCTGTCATTATTACTAGTCTCTGCATTTATAGCATCCTGAAAGCATTTATGAAAATGATGTCCTGTGCGGGCAAAATAAGCCTTGTTTTATTAGTGGAAGATGGGGCTCAGATATGTGGAATGATTCACTCAAGTCTTTCACGGGGCACAGGTAGAAAATATTATCTCTGCATGGTCAAGGGCGTGAGCTCTGCACTCAGCCAGTTTGGTTCAGTCTTAACGACATTTGCTACGTACAAGACCTCAGCCAAACTACACAACCCTCTGCTTCAGTCCTCATTTGTAAAATAAAGTCGTTGAAAAGATTAAATGAGATAATACAGGCACAGAGCTAACCAGATGCCTGACACGTAGTGGGTTTTCCATTTTAACTGCTGTCTTGATCATCCCCAGGACAAAACAGGAGATGGAAGAACTGGGTAACTGGCATTCTGAAGCCACTGCTTTGAGACAGTGAATTTGATGCAAGTGACTCTTGCATCATATTTGAAATGCAAAATGATTTCAGCTTTTTAAGTTTTATGTTATTTTATTGCAGCGAGAACTTACCATAAGACCTGCCCTCTTCACAAGATGTTAATCGCACAGCCCAGCACTGTTAGCTGGGCTAAAGGTGAATGGGCTAACTTGAAATAAATTTTCAAGTCATTCTAAAGCTAAAATCCCATATTTACTTGAATTATCTCAAAGCTTGTAGTTGAACTATGGATGAAGAACTGCCTCAAAGGAACAGATGCACACAGTTCAGTTTGGAAGAATTGGCCCAGATCCTTATTTTCCTCCAAAATCCTGTTCCAATTTTCTGTGATCAAAAAAAAAAAAAAAAAAAATCTAAAATCTACAGTCTAAAAATTAGGCACAAAAGCATTGAATACCCTTGCTGACAATTAACACATTCTTCAAACAGGCACACTTCTCCAGGTCTAAGTCCTTTATCTCTATAATGCTCCCTTCTCTGAATTTTTCTGTTGAAATTCTTCTCTTTCTTTCTTCTCGACCCATCTCAAATTCTGGTCACGTATGACTCGAGAGAAATTTTTTAAATTAAGGAACTTAGAGTAAATCTTGTAAACCAACATATCCCAACTCTATTCCTCTAAATACTAGTAAGTCTACTAAAAAAAAAAAAAAAAAAAGGATTTGGTGGTCAAATAAAGTTTAGGAAACATTGAGCCTTATTTTTTCCTGCGAGGAGACTGCCACCGCCCATTCTCATATCACACTCTAAAAGTCTGTAACGAACTGACTCTTTATGTTTGGCATGATGGCCTCCTGAAATACATGCCCACAGAACCCAGCCCTCCTTACTTTCCACGAAATATCTCTAGGCTTGGTTTTCCACACAGCACAGTGCTTGAAAGCACTTCTTCAGAGCCCAGGGGAGAATACACAATATTGAGGGAGGAAGCTCACTGACTGTGTTTACACTGAGATCACAGCAGGGTGGGGTGGGCTGTCGTCCACTGGTGGGGAGCCATTGCCAGTCCAGGGGTAGGTGAGAAGGACATGGAACAAGGCAGTGTCAGTGGACGTGGACAGAGGAGAACAAAGCGGTGAAATATTGCCAGGTCGGCCACCGAGTGGAAGGATTACAGCTGAGTTTAAAGTCTCAAGGGCAGCTGTGTGGGAAGAAGGTTGTGCCATTTCTTTTGTTTTGTTTTGTTTTATTTGATTTAAATAATTTTTCATGTTTATTTTTTCATGAGTCCCATAACAAAAAAATATACATTACCCATTACCCAAATATAAATTTGCATTGACGATACTAACTTTTAAAAAAATTTTTTATTGGAGTTGATTTACAATGTTGTGTTAGTTTCTGCTGTACAGCAAAGTGAATCAGTTATACACATACATATATCCACTCTTTTTAAGATTCTTTTCCATTACAGGCCATTACAGAGTATTGAGTTCCCTGTGCTATGCAGTAGGTTCTTATTAGTTACCTATTTTATATATAATAGTGTGTATATGTCAATCCCAATCTCCCAATTTATCCTCCCCCCCATCCCCTGGTAACCATAACTTTTTCTCTAAGTCTGTGACCCTACTTCTGTTTTGTAAATAAGTTCATTTGTACCCTTTTTTTAGATTCCACATGTAAGTGATATCATATGATATTTGTCCTTCTCTGTCTGGCTTACTTTGCTCAGTATGACAATCTCTAGGTCCATCCATGTTGCTGCAAATGGCATTATTTTTTCCTTTTTATGGCTGAGTAATATTCCATTGTATATATGGACCACATCTTCCTTATCCATTCTTCTGTTGATGGGCATTTAGGCTGCTTCCACGTCCTGGCTCTTGTAAATAGAGGGCAGGATGATTTCAGTGGTTCAGGACAAAGTTGAGAAGAGAGGACGAGTCTGGGAAAACAAAGGTTGGGCCGTTATTTCATAAAATAATAATTAAAACAGATTGCTGGCTATGACCACTGTGTTTGGGTTAAGGGATGTACAAATTTCCCTTTTCAAAAAATTCTAATTGTTTATGGTTAACCATATGTGTTTGTCTTTTGAAATTTATCTAATTTTTTTAGAACTTTTTGTTTTAATTGCACTCCTACCACAGTTCTTTTCTTAAAAAAAATAGTCATTTTTATCCCTATTATTTTTTTCCATCTGGCTTTTTTTTTAGGCTGTCAGAAGCACAAGCTGCAGTGGAAATGATAGGAGAATGATGGGTGAAATGCCAGTCCTAATTAGAGACTTGATTGCTCTATAATAAAAAAGCTGCTATTCGATTTGGATGGGGCTGGGTTGTCAGGTAGAATGAATCAAATATGTCTGTACTTTCATTTCAAAATGTGAAAAATATGAATGTGCATTATGTATATTGTATTTCGTGGCTATAATTAATTATGTGTCTTTGGAAATGATGTCCCCAGAGACAGTTGATTTTATGTTCAATCTGTATGTGCATTTGTAAAACTAATTTGTTCTCATTAAAATTTTTAAGGGTTTATTTGAGCTAAACTCAAGAGGTTTTCCTGGGTTTCAAACTCACAAAATACAAAGCAAAGTCTAATTTCAGTTTTTACTAGGGAGTGAGATATTCAATGCCTGAAGCATTGTACTAGATATTATTGTAGTGAATATGGTTGGGCTATAAAAAGAAAGAGAAGACAGACTTCCTTCCCGGAAACTGCTTTTAAGCTTGTTTGAAAGACTAGGGTATAAAACAAATGAAAATAATACAATGTGAACTTCTATTGCTTAAGAAAAGAACATGATGTTCGGTCAATGAAATATTAAGCCTGTCATGATGAGCTGACCAATTTTTCTTGTTACCCTGTAGAGATTTGTTTTTTTGGGGGGTTGGGGAGTGGAAATTGCTTGTCATGTCTTCCAGTTTTTACTTGCACTATTTGCTAAGTATGTTAAATACTGATGTTAAAGTTTCAAAGGCACTGTCTCAAGTGGTATAAAGCATTTTTTCTTTGTCAGTGTCAACAGTAAATTGATTTGCTTTCAAGCAGACCCACAACTGAAATGTAATATTTCACATAATTTATCCCCCATTCACGATAATGAGATCTATTCATTGCTGTGGATATAACTGCAGTTATTAAGGCAACATTTACAAAAATTTTTTTCTCACTTTTATTTGCTCATATGATTGTAAATCCATACATTCTCCTAGTCAAGCTATAACTAACTGTTCAATGTTATACGTTAGGTAGTTCACAGATATGTTAGAATTAGTTTAATTTTTTTAAGTATTATTATTATTATTCAGTGAAAGTACAAAGAATATTGATGTCTGAAATGAATAGGCTGACTTTCCTGGGTTACGAGAGCTCCATTCCTTTGTCAGTATTCTTTTGCTAATTTTCAGCATGACGATGACGGTAAAACAAGCTGATTCCTCTGTTTTATTTTATCCAATTTCAGAGCTCACTACCCTCAACAAGATGAAGCACTTATTTCCCTCTTTATTTGGTGTTTTCAGAGACCATTAAGCTTATTTTGTCCACACGGGGAAACAAAGTAATTTTCTCTTCAAGGTATTTCTGCTTCTCAACAATGCATTTTTCATTAGCATCAATCCTGTTCTCCTGGAAGTCAGACTTCTCTCTTGGAAGTCAGGCCCAGCTCTGGCTAGAACATGGGCCAGAACTTGGACGTAAGAAAAATAAGGAAAAATATGGGCTCTCCTGGTGGCACAGTGGTTGAGAGTCTGCCTGCCGATGCAGGAGACACGGGTTCGTGTCCCGGTCCGGGAAGATCCCACATGCCGCGGAGCGGCTGGGCCCGTGAGCCATGGCCGCTGAGCCTGCGTGCCCGGAGCCTGTGCTCCGCAACGGGAGAGCCACAACAGTGAGAGGCCCGCGTACCGCAAAAGAAAAAAAAAAGGAAAAATAAATGGTTGTCATAAAGCCTCTACGATTAATCCTGAGGGTGATATTCAATTGCTTCCAGGTTTCAGCTTAGAAGAGGGTACATGATTAGACGCAAGGAGGGGATTGCATTTTGAACCAATGGTAGTTGGAGGAGACAGAACTTGATCACATCAATGCAGCACCAGCAAACGGGATGAAACTGTGAGACTAACATGGGATCGCCCAGGACTCTGTTTTGTTTTTGTTTTTGTTTTGTTTTGTTTTGCTGTACGCAGGCCTCTCAGTGTTGCGTTCTCTCCCGTTGCGGAGCACAGACTCCCGACGCGCAGGCTCAGCGGCCATGGCTCACGGGCCCAGCCGCTCCGCGGCACGTGGGATCTTCCTGGACCGGGGCACGAACCCGTGTCCCCTGCATCGGCAGGCGGACTCCCAACCACTGCGCCACCAGGGAAGCCCCAGACTCTGGAATATAGAGAGGGGCAGTGGAGCCAGAGCAGGGCACTTAAGAACACCACCAGCAAAGGAGCAAGAACCTTCAAAGGACCTGCACAGGAGACCAAGGTGTAGACACCAGCTAGGAGGAGACCAGGGACCAAGGAAGTGAGAACATTTCAGAAAGACATCAGTGGCAAATGCAGCAGAGGGGCTCCGCAAGAGAAAAATTGGCCTTGAATTTTGTAACACGGACGTCAGTGCTAACTGCTACCAGAGTTATCACAATGATGTGACAAGGGTGAAAGGTAGATCCCAATAAGGAGAAAAGTGAGGATTAGAAAAGTAAGGATTGATAGACAGCAAGGACTTACTGTATAACATGGGGAACTAGATTCAACGTCTTGTGATAACCTGTGATGGAAAAGAATCTGAAAAGGAATATATACATCACTTTGCTGTATGCCTGAAACTAACCCAATATTGTAAATCAACTTCAACTTAAAAAAAGAAAAAAATAAGGATTAGAGACAGCAAGTATGATCTGATCTTTAATGAAAATTGGTTAAGTTGTGCTTATGTGCTGTTGGCATATACTAGATGCTAAATAATTGGAAATAATTAAAATAGTTATTATCATCAGTAGTATATGGCTCTATGTACAGCAAGAATTAGACCCTAGGTTTTTCCTTACATCACTTAGAGATACTTTGTGATATTAAAAGTCATAAAATTTCTCCTCTGTCTCGTGAATTTTAGGCATATAAAAATTCTAGAATTTCACAGAATAGCTATTCTTGAGAATTGTTGATTTTTTCTTATTCTGTCATCTCATCAGGCTTTACCCAATATAAAAGTTTTCCACTTTTTCTTATTCCATCTTCTTTCACATAACCAATCACTTGAAAGAGACAAATCTCTATTTACATAGGACGTGATTGTCTATGTAGAAAATTCCAAGGACTCTACAAAAAATGAAACCTAGAACTAATAAGGGAGTTCATCAAAGTTTTAGGGTATAAGATCAGGAGACAAAAATCAATCACATTTCTATATATTAGCAATGAATATATGAAAATCAGAATTAAAAACAATACCACAAGGAACCCATCAGCAAAATGAAAGGCAACCTATCAATTGGGAGAAAATATTTGCAAATCGTTTATCTGTTAAGGGGTTAGCCAAAACATATAAGGAACTCATAAAACTCAATAGCAAAAAGACAAACAATCTAATTTAAAAATGGGCAGAGGATCTGAATAGACATTTCCCCAAAGAAGACATACAGATGGCCAACAGTATGTGAAAAGCTGATCAACATCACTAATAATCAGGGAAATGCAAATCAAAATCACAAAATATCACCTCACACCCTTCAAATGGCTATTACCAAAAAAAAAAAAAAAAACAAAACTTGGATGAATCTCCATGTAATCACGCTGTGTGAAAAGAATTCAGTCCCAAAAGTTGCACTGTAATTCCACTTAAATAACATTTTTGAAATGACAAAATTTGAGACGTGGTGTTAAAATTAATGGTTGCCAGGGATTAGACTGAGGGTGGGCGGTAGGTGTGGTTATAAAAAAAAGTAACAGGAGAGATCTTTGGAGTGATGGAATATTTTGTATCTTGATTGTGATAGTGGATACAGGAACATACACAGATGCTAAAATTGAATAGAACTAAACACACACACAGTACAAGTAAAACTGGGGAAATCTGAATAGGAGTGGTAAATTTTGTCAATGTAAATTTCTTGGTTATGACAGTGTTCTAGTTTTGTTTTTTTTTTTTTACAAAATGTTAATATTGGGGGAAATGGAGAAAATGTACACAGAATCTCTTTCGTATAAACACATAATGATGGCAATAAAATTTTCAATTAAGTTTATGCCCTTCTCATCACTTGAACAAATAGAGAGGTTGTCATTTTGTTTCCCATCAAAATCTAAGCACGTCATGCACATACATTCGTAATCACAATGACGGCTGTCTTCCTTGTTTTGCTCCCTCCGCATACAGAAAAGGGGCCTTGCCACTTATATTGTAAATAACTATTGCACTGGGCCAGTTCTCTCTGCTGTTGTGAAATCCAGAGATTTTAAATTATTTAAAATTTTAAGAAATGTACGTTTTGTGTGGACCCAAATCAGCAGTATCATTATTCTCTCTGGAGATTGTCTTTGAAATAATCTCCAACCTAAATCACTACTCAGCTGCTGTACAAAACAACTGAATTTGGCTTGGCAAACTGGAGTTTCCACTTCGTTGTTTTTCTCAGGATAACTCTGGGTCTGCCTGCTCCCTCTCGTGTGGAGTTGGAGCTGGAACCTGGATTTTCTTACCCACTGTAATGCCCTTGCAAATCCTGCATATCTGTAATTGAGCATGGCTACAATTTCTTGATGTGCCCATGTTTGAAACTTCAGCTTTTGTTTTCACTGTTTTAACAGTTTCTTGACCACTGTATGGGTCAAAGGTAATACCTTTCCATTTTTCCCTTCCACTTATCCCGGCTACCACCTTGCCCTGCTAATGCCTCATATTTCCTGTATAGCTTTTCAATTTCAGCGGGCACTCTGGTAAAATGTGTCACTTAAGTCTTAGGAAGCCTTGTCAGGTAGATATTTTTATCCCCGACTTACAAGTATGAAACGGAAATTCTGGGTAGTTTTCTAAGCTCATAAGCAAGAGAGCGTGCCTTGAATTCCAGGTATTCTAATTCTAACTTCAGTGTTCTTCCCCTGACAATCACAACTGCTGGGGTGAAACAAAGCCTGGCTAGCTGGCTGGCTGGCTGACCTTAGTGAATAGTGAATATTCACCTTAGTGAATAGTGAATAGGGCAAGCTCTTAGAGGCCCACTGCGGGCCTCTGGTCCCAGTCAAGCCTTTCAATATAAACAGCATAAATCCAGGATGGTTAAAATACTGCCTTGAAAAGCACAGACTTACCTTAAGCTTTTCCTAAGACTTTCTTTATTGGCTTATAGATTTTCAAAAACAGTTACTGAAAGTATTAGTTTAAGATCATACTTCCTGAGTTATTGACAACTAGGATAATTAGTTCTGAAAAAGTGCCCTACTCAGTGGTGAGACAAGACTGTCCTCCGAAGGGAAGGAACAATGACCTGATGCATATTGAACGGATGAGCAAATGAATGAGGACATGAGGACCCTGCTGTTGTGATGGAGGCTATGGCATTAAGTCGTTTTAAAGGGAATTTGCTTCAAGGTATGATTGAGAAAAGCAAATTATGCAAACTACTTTGAATAGTGTGTATTCAAAGATGATTTTCTTCATTTGTTGCATCTTTGAACATTTTATATCCTTGTTACAGGTACACGTAGTTTCCTTCCTGAGCACTTGACACGTCTCTGCTGATAAGGTCCCTCTAGAGAAGGAAGGGAGGAAGGGAGGAAGGCCAATTGCATTCCCTTTTGTGGATGAACTAAATCAGCCATCCAGGTTTGTTTTAAAAAATCAGGCTGCTGGAAGTTTGTCTCTGCTTCCCCCCAGTTCCCACCGTCTTAGATAGAACGAGTTTAAATGAAAAGATCATGAAAAGTCTGAAGAAGCGTAGCGCTAGTTTGCTTTCACTGTTGTGTTTAAATATAAGGTGAGGGACTTCCCTGGCCGTCCGGTGGTTAGGACTCTGCGCTTCCACTGCCGAGGATGCAGGTTTGATCCCTGGTCAGGGAACTAATGTCCCACATGCCTCGCTGCGACGCCAAAAAGTTTTAAAAAATAATGATAAAAATAAATAAACATCAGGTGAACTGTGTACTTTGTCCATTCACGCTGAGGGGCCTCAGGCTGGGCTGCCCACCAGCAGGCGCCTTGAAACTGTAGTATCTGAGCGGAGTTCCTCTTCCAGCGCTGATCACCCGGGAAACAAGAGCTGCAGAATCTGTAAAAAATGGGAACAATAGTGATTCACAGGGCTTTTGTTACCCGAATTAAACAAAATAGGAGCTATGAATACTTGTAGTCCAGAATTTGATTTATAGTAACCGTTTATTGCCTATTTACAATTTAAAAATTAGATTATGCATAAAGAATAAATAATGATTATATAGCTAGCACCCAATATCTACCCCATAATTAAGAAAAATAATTGCTTTTGCCCTTATTCTTACGATACAGAGACCATCTCCTTCCCTCCTATTCAGAGGTAACTATGTCCCTGCGTGTGGTATTTATCAAGACCTTCCTTTGTGGATATGTCACTATTTACATATGTAGTGAGACAATATGTTTTTAGTTTTATTTGCGTCGAATTTTACATACATGGAATTATATTTCATGTGCTATACAACTTGATTTTTTGCTCACAGTTATATGTTAGACGATAATAATTGTATTGGAAAAAAAGAGAAAGACCACAGCGGGTAGTGGGTAGTGGGTGTACCAGCCTTGAGGGGGTGAGGAGTACGCTGGTGGTCCTAGTGTCTCCCACGGAGAATTGTCATAAAGCCTTTATGGTTAAGACCACGGGCCAATATGGCATTGGCGCTGGGATAGAAGAGCTTGTCAAGTTTCACCCCAAATTCTGTTTAGGATTTCCAGAAAATTGCTTTGAATCTCTATAAAAAGTTGATAAGTTTTGATAAATATTTATAAAGTTGACAGCCTCATGATTTTGAGCCTTGAAATCCATTAGTTGGATATAACTCTCTTTTTAATTTATTCTTTAATATAGTTCATCAAAGTTTTACAATTTTCTCCATAAAATTCTTGTACGTTTTTTAAGATCTATTTTTATGTAATAATTTTTTAATTTTTTATTATTTTTTTTGCGGTACGCGGGCCTCTCACTGTTGTGGCCTCTCCCGTTGTGGAGCACAGGCTCCGGACGCACAGGCTCAGCGGCCATGGCTCACGGGCCCAGCCGCCCCGCGGCATGTGGGATCTTCCCGGACCGGGGCACGAACCCGTGTCCCCTGCATCGGCAGGCGGACTCTCAACCACTGCGCCACCAGGGAAGCCCATAATTTTGATGTTTATTGCAATTGATCTCTTTTTTATTACATTTTCTTAACTTTTACTTATGTACAGATTTTACATAGTGGTTTTGATTCCAACTTATAGCTTCACTCCTTAATTCTAATAATCTCTCTATATGTAAATAGTGATACTTTTTATTTTTCTTTCAAATATTTATGTTTTTATCTTTTTTTCTTACCTCACTGCACTGGCAATATCCTTCAGAACGAAGCTGAATAGAACTGCTATTAGGAAATTCTTGACTTGTTCCTAATCATAATCATTTAAACATTAAGCATGAAAACTGCTATATATTTTTGTTGGAGGATTATTACCTTGAGAGTCACTTTTTCTTTTCCAGTTTCATTATGAATGGCTGTTAAATTTTCTCAAATAATTTTTCTGCATCTAATAAGATGATCATGGAATTTAACACCTTTTATATATTCATGTGATAGAATCCAATTGATTTTGACTATTAATTTTTCTATTAAAACTCCTGCTGTTTTATCCTTTTCATACCTTGTTGGACTTGGTTTGTCATATCGCTTCGGCTTTTGTATCAGTGTTCACAAGCGAGGCTGGCTTGCCATTTTCTTTCTTGTGTTGAGCCTGTCAGGGTCAGTATTACAAGCTCACGCCGACCACATCTGTGGAGTCTTTTTCTATGATTGAAGTGGTCTATGCAAGAGGCATTCGATCCTTGAATATTTGATAGAACTTTTGGTGATCTCTCTGGACTGGTGTTTTTTTGGAGGAATATCTCTGATAAAGATCTGACAGTGATTATGGGACCGTCTGGGTCTTCTCATTCTTTTTGAGTCTTTGGTTTTCAGCTCTCCACTCTGCCAAGGTTCAAGAGGGACCGTTGTTCTTAGTCTCCTCACAATCAAGACTGTCCCCTTCAGACCTTGGGTTTACTTGCAGGGACGTCTTCTGTCATAGCCCCACCCTGAGCAAACCTTGGCTTGTCCGCTGACTCCACAGCCCACAGGCTGCCGGACCTAAAGTGTAAATGTACCCAGTTCTGTGAAGTGTCCTCAAGGGAAAGCTTGGTTTCCATGCTGTGCCTCCCTCTATGGAGTTGTGCTCTCACTTTGTTCAGGGGTTCTGACCATTCCTTAAATTCTTGACAGAAAGTGAAGGGTATTTAAATAAATGTTTCTATTTTATTCCACAGTTTTAGTTGTTTTTAGCCAAAGGATGGTCAAGGTATATCTGGATATCCATACTGCTGGAAATAAAGGATTCTTTCTTTCTTAATCGTAAGAGTCATTAAATTCTTAAAAATCCTAATTCTTATGACAGTCTTCTCTACTTTTCATTTCCTCATTTGTTTCTGTTTATCTGGACGATACTCTAGCAATTTCTACCTCTGTCTCACTAGGTTAACTGCTTATGTTCTTGTGTTTTTGATGCATGTAGAGCAATGACATTAATTATAAAAATGTTTGCTGCATTTTTTTCTTTGTGGTAGGGAGCATGGTAGGTGCGGGGTGTAATATGAAGAATAGGAGAGGATGAAGCGTGGAGTGTTGCAGTGGGGATGGCCAACCTTGAGCAGAAGTGGGTGCAGGAAGGAGGCTGCAGGCTGTGGTAGAGGGAGCTCCAGACAGATTATTTCATATCTGCGAAAAGAAATGGAAAGCAACAAGTTAAAGTAGAATGTTGAAATATAGCCTTGTTAGCCTGGCCACAGGCAATTTATTTCAGTCAATTTGATTAAATCTTTTTATTTCAAACCATGTCATTATTCTTACTGTAGAATAATGTACAATAATGTACTTGAAGCGCATTTCTGGCCATGCTTTCATTTCTCATCAGCTCAACCTAATACCACATATAGAATCTGAAATAATTTTAGGTATGTGGACATTTAAAGAAAATGTTCCTACTTGACGTTTGATTTTGTTGCACATAACTGGGTTATAGGCAGACATAAAGGAGGCAACCGGGGCAGAGAGAAAGTAGCAAGAAACCCCGGATGAGAAGATCTCAGACTCAGTACTCTCTCCTTCTCTGACTCTTTGAATTTCATGGACAAGACACAACCCTCTCTGAGCCTCAGTTTCCTGGTGTTTCAAATAGAGGCAGCAATGAATTTCCTCCTGCAGTTATGATTGGAATAAAAATTATGAAAATGCAATGCTAAAGTGATGCTTTCAATTTTGAATCAGTTCATTTCACTCTCCTGCTTAAGACTCTTTAATGTCTTGTGATTTTACTTGGGATAAAACCTGATGCCCTCACCAGCAACCTATGTAATCCAGCCCCTGCAGTGTAATTTCTGCCCCCGCACCCCAGTCCCCCCATTGCTCATCCTGCCTGGAGCTGGCACCTTCCCCAGCTGCCCTTCTCAGACCTGTTGCTGTGACCAGGCTTTACACTTGCCCCTCCTTCTGCCTGACATTATTTTTCTTTTTTTAAGAAGATGTTGGGGGTAGGAGTTTATTAATTAATTAATTTATTTTTGCTGTGTTGGGTCTTCGTTTCTGTGCGAGGGCTTTCTCTAGTTGCAGCGAGCGGGGGGCCACTCTTCATCGCGGTGCGCGGGCCTCTCACTATCGCGGCCTCTCTTGTTGCGGAGCACAGGCTCCAGACGCGCAGGCTCAGTAGTTGTGGCTCACGGGCGTAGTTGCTCCGCGGCCTGTGGGATTCTCTCAGACAAGGGCTCGAACCCGTGTCCCCTGCATTGGCAGGCAGATTCTCAACCACTGCGCCACCAGGGAAGCCCCTGACGTTCTTTTTCATCCTCCACGTCTCAACTCGGACACTGCCTTCAACAGTCCCCTGATGGTAGGGACTGAAGGAGTCTCTTCTCCCGCCCCATGCAAGGCACTAACTCGTAGCCTTTCAGGCCCGGATCCCAGCTGGATTGCATTGTCCACAGTTCCTCAGATGGCTCTCTGCTGGCTGACTCCTGCTAGAATGTAAGCCCCTTGAGGGGTGAGGATTTTGTCTGTCTTGGCCACTGCTGTTGAGTTTCAAATAGTCCATAGCAGCGGCAAGGCATTCAGTTAAGTGCATCTCCAATAAATGAATAAGCAATGGCTGTGAATGCATATTTAAAAGACTAAAGCATTATTCAAATTCATGGCAGTTTGACTGCTTTTTTTTTTTTTTTTTTTTTTTTTTGCGGTACGCGGGCCTCTCACTGTTGTGGCCTCTCCCGTTGCGGAGCACAGGCTCCGGACGCGCAGGCTCAGCGGCCATGGCTCACGGGCGCAGCCGCTCCACGGCATGTGGGATCTTCCCGGACCGGAGCACGAACCCGTGTCCCCTGCATCGGCAGGCAGACTCCCAAGCACTGCGCCACCAGGGAAGCCCCTGACTGCATTTTTATAGTTTACTGTTTACATAGCCTAAGATTGTAAACAAACAAAAAAAAGTGGGATTAGATCATCATTCAGATTCAGGGTTTGAGACTCAAGTGGCAGAGACCCCATGCTAACAAGTCACTGGGTCAAGGGCAAGTCCGGTCACAGCCTGGGCTGCTCCCCATGGTACGGCTGGAAAACCAGCCCTAGGCTTTGACAGGTGAGCGTTTTCAGCCATTTTCAACATATTTTCTAAATAAGAATAGTTTACCCATCAGTGGCTTCAGTGTTCTTTCGGAATCCTAACTCCTAAACTCAAAAGTGCATTTTCAGAAATCAATACTGAGACAACGTTGGCATGACAGCAAACACGGCAAGTTCCAAGTCTGTCAGGCACAGAGCCGGGCACCTGCTCAGGAACGTTTTATCGGAGGCAGCTCTCTTCTCTGTGTAATGATGTCAGTAGGATATGCTTTACTAACACACTGAAGTTACAAAGCCCCTTTCGTGAACGTAAGGAATTTCCTTTGGTACTGTCCGTCGCATTTCTCGTCGTAATTATACACAGGCCCAGTGCTGACTCATATAATCAGCAGCAGATACTAACCAAACAACCATATGGCACTTGACCATTTACAGACGCCCAGAAATGGAGCGTTTTTGACACTCATTTTTCTAGAATATTCCTTAGGCTGTTCAATCATATGCTGTTCTTTTGTTCGGATTTTTGAGGAGAGGTGGCAGAGCAGTTAATCTATATATGCTCTAGATCCAGATGATCTGGATTTGAACCATCCCTTGGCCTATTACTAGCTGTGTGACCTTGCTCAAGTTACTTAACCTCTCTGTAACTCAGTTTCCTCGTCTATAAATGAGAAGAAAAATCACAACAATAATATGTACTCAGAGGCATAAATAAATGTGATGGGCTTAGAATATTGCCTACATATAGACTTAGGTGTTGCCTGTTATCATTTTTCATCATGAGTGTCTTTTATAGCCCCATAGAATTTAGTGTATTAACATCAAACTCCGAACACTGTAATATCAATTTATATAACTTACACTTGAGGTGTCAGAAGCAAAGCCATGGTATAAACATTAAATGATAAATATTCTGAGTTGCATGTATTCAACTTTGCCTCAGGCCACACTCTCACCCCAGCTCGATGATGGGCTGCCTCATTCTGGGTGCAGTAAATCACTGGGGTTTACTAGGATTTGACAAATTGTGGGTGCTTGACAAGCGCCTGCAGCTTCAGGAGCAGTTCTGATGGAGACTTGCGTGGTGGATGGATTTTTATACCCTGGCCAAGTCAGGGCGTGTCGTCCTCAGCCCATTAGCTTGGGTTCGTGTGTCTGACGCTCTGTCCTCCCAGGCCGAGGATGGCGCTGAGCTGGGCTCTGGGTCCTGTGATCAGTCCTGAAGGCTGCCGCCCTGGATCTGTTAGGGGCTTAGTCAATACTGAAGTTATTATCTCACGTTTTCCATGGTCCTGAAACAGGGTGGTATCAGGGTCAGGGCAGCAGTTGAGCAATCTTGTTAGGGACTCAGGGGTTTTTTGTTTTTGCTTGTCTTTGTGTCTCTGCTACATTAAGCCCATCAGTCTCTGATCTGGCTGCAAGAGGGATGCAGCCGTCCGAGGCAGACAGGATGACACCCCATAAAGAAGAGAGGGGTGTTTTCTTCCTTTTGATACTTCTGATGAATAAGGAGACATTTCCCGAGGCCACTTTAGAGCCCTTCATATAGGACGGAGTCACGGACCCACACCCTTGCTGGATGATGGGCTGGGAGAGTGTCTGCCTTCCTTGGTCTCTGAAGTGGGAGACAGGCACTACTGCAGGGGAGAGGGGCATCAGCCTTGAAGAGGGTCAATCCCTTGGTGTCGGGCACTGCATATCATTCTGGAAGTATACTTCAGCACAAAATATAATATGCAATCAAAGAGCTTACAGGCTATGGGGAAAGATAAATTCATAAACAGCAAATTGCATTCAGTGTGATAAATGAGACCAACAGTGTAGGCACAGAAAACTGCAGAAACATTTCAGAAGGGAACCTGGCCCAGGTGCGTGGCATGCAGTTGTGGCTTCCCAGAGAAAGTTGATATCCAAGGAGCATATAGTTCTCAGCTAAAGGAGGGAAAATAGCGTGACAGCATTAACTGGGAAAAAATATTCACCTATAAAGAGGCCACAAGAGCCCCGACAATGACAAACTATAATCCAGTTTGACTAGAGGTCGGTAGTCTGTTTATGGGGTCAGAGGAGGCCATGTGAGGAGTCGGAGGGCAAGGTCTGGCAGGCAGGATCTCCCTCCCCAAACTCTTTTCTGTTTATCGAATCACACTTTCCGTTAACAGGCTACTCCTCCCAAAAGCAGGATCTACTGCATGGCGCACAGTCAAAAATGCACATTGCGGTATCTATAGCTACCAATATTTGTGGATTTTTAGAAGTATTTTTTCCGTCTTTTATCTATGAAACATTCACCCACACCTACCGTGTGTTAACAAAAGAAAGGGCTAGAGGTAGCAGAGCAACACGTGTGGGCTCTCACTTTGAGAAGAGCGGTTCACTAGAGAGAGCAGACACAAAACACAGGGAACACAGTGCAAACGACATAAAAATAAAGGGAGTACATGGGGCTTCGCTCGTGGCGCGGTGGTTAAGAATCTGCCTGCCAATGCAGGGGACACGGGTTCGAGCCCTGGTCCAGGAAGATCCCACATGCCGCGGAGCAGCTAAGCCCGTGTGCCACAACTACTGAGCCTGCGCTCTAGAGCCCGCAAGCCACAGCTACTGAGCCCATGAGCCACAACTGCTGAAGCCCACGCACCTAGAGCCCGTGCTCCACAACAAGAGAAGCCACCGCAATGAGAAGCTCACACACCGCAACTAAGAGCAGCTCCCGCTCGCCGCAACTAGAGAAAGCCCAGGCAGCAACGAATAACCAACACAGCCAAAAAATAAATTAAATAAGCAAAATAAATAAATAAATACAAGGAGTACAGAGTATCACTGTATCAGTATGAAACCTATAACTGACATTGTCTCCATATTTGGTTCAATAGTAGTAAATAGGCATTTGCTCAATTAAAATGCAAACACTCAACTTTAGAAAATTTCACACTCCATATATTATAGGTAGAAAAGTTCCATATCCTTTCGCAAACTCTATGAAAGAGGATTTTCAACAATTTAAAACTGTTCAGCAGCCTTATAATAAAGTTATTCTCTGAATCAGTTGACAAAGGTATCAACCTTGACTTGTGTTACTCCAGATATTTCAGAATCCTTTTTGATAATGCTTTCCCTCTGAGTCTCTAAGAGTAAAAATTTCCAGTTGTTTCCAGCATCTACACACATTTTATCACCTTTATTCAACTCTCAAACTTTACTTCATTAATGTACCTGGATAATGTTCCGTTCTGTCACATCTTATTAAGAACTAATGAAGCTCTTCTAGACTTAATTTTTGGACTCAGTGGCTGTCTAGATTTCCTCGTATCAGCATTCACTTTTGTCATCACAAGCCTTGGTAATTTCTCCTTCCCACCACAGCCAATTTCGTGAGTCACGATTGCCTGAAGGCTTCCTCCCTCTGTGGGATTCTGCTCCTTTCAGGCACCATTTCCCCATCCCAGGGACCTGAAGTTCAGTAAACACAACGGCAAATTTTATCTTGCGCTTATCAGGAGTATAAAAAAGGCTGTGAATGCACCCTGTTACCAAACACATTTTCTCTCGTTCTTTATTTTTTTGTTGTTTACCATTGCTGTTTTAAGGACATGCTATATCTCCTTTGAGGAATGAATTCAACACGATGAACAATTAAGTACATTTTTAGAGTTTGAGGGTTTAAAATTCTATGTCATAACATTGATTTGCTGTCTAATAAAAGGAAGTCATGATAATAAAAACAGTAGTGCCAATAACAACAGTAGTATTCACAGCACTACTGATTGCAAAGTGCCTGGGGAAAGATTACAAGCCCTTTAATATAGAATTAGTGGATTTCAGGTACTAACCAACTTTTAGTCTTCCTTTTCTTTTCATATAGACACTAACTGTTAAGGACCATGTAACTTAACAACTATTTGCAAAAGATGATGCCTTTCTCCTAGGGAAAAGGAGATACGACATTTTGGTAAAATATCCTAATTCCCATGAATCCTTCTCTAACCTTCCTTTTCCTCCTAACCTCTCAATATCAAGTTGCAGTAGAAGCTTGCAGTTAATTGGCCTGTATTTCGAAATTGTACTTGATAGGAGTGTACAGTTCGGAAGTTTTTACATGCTTTCTGAAAATGAACTGCAAGTCAGCCAAGGTATTTTAAACAAAGGAAAATGAAGTCTGTTTTTACAAGGTTTTCAGGGTGATTCATAGACTTATTTACCTGCCATATTTACCTTGTGAAAGAATCAACACCATGTCTGCGTGTTCTTTTATGTTAAAACGTTCCTAAGTCAGGAGCTAAAAATCAATCCTCCAATATATGCATCAAAAACTTCCTGTGGAAGACACAGAGAACAAACTTGTGCTTGCCAAGGGGGAGGAGTGGGGGGGGATGGAGTGGGAATTTGGGGTTAGCAGATGCAAACTAGTATATATAGAAAGGATAAAAAATAGGATCCTACTATATAGCACAGGGAACTATATTCAATATCCTGGGATAAACCGTAATGGAAGAGAATATTAAAAAATTATATATATGTATATATGTATAACTGAATCACTTTGCTGTACAGCAGAAATTAACACAACATTGTAAATCAACTATATTTCAATAAAAATTTCCAGTGGAATAATAAATCCCATTCATTCCTCCATGACATTGATTTCATAAATTTACTTGCAACCTCAGTCTTTCCTACATGCATTTGTTAAACGAATACCTGTAAGAAACTTCATATTACTCAAATAGGCAGAGAGATTTTTTTCTTAAGGTATTCTGAAGTCAAAGCTCAAAGGGCTCAGTACGAGCAATTAGCGTGAATCCTAATTAAATCCTGCAAAGCTGATCCTCTTCTTCTGCAGCATCTCTTAGAGTTACAAGAAGGGAAGGAAAGTTAGCCTTAATTTTTCTGGCCTGTGTACTGTCACTCTTGAACTATACAAGTAGGCTTGATATTAAATCTTGCAGAAAGCACTGACAAACCATTAAGATGTAGAGGGAAACATTCCATTTTCCAGACGTTCCTGCACATTCATGATAGATTTAGTGAAATCTGTTTTGAGTTCCCTTCACAAATACGAGTGTCCTTCTTGCCTCCTGGACTTGATTGGGGGACGGAAAGATTCCTACTTGGTTGGCAAAAGTCAAGTTAACTTGTGACGTGTCTTTAGAAGGTGGCGACTGCCTCTAGAAAAAGGGGTGCATTTGGGGAGCAATGGAGCCAGGAGGAGTCTGAGAAGCGTGTATGAGAACATCTTAGCTGCTGGTACCTAAAAACGAGTAAAGAGAAGCTCCTGGCGTATATTATATAAAAATCATTTATGTTCTGTATATGCATATAGCATTTAAAAATATGTAATAGTCAAATATGCTTGAACATATTCAGCTTTTAAACATTCGTTTAAAAGTGATCATTTTTATTCATTGAATTGTACTGCCAATTAGTAATTTATGATAAATGAATTAAGCTGTGCTTTTTTCTATATTACCATGAGATGATTTATTTTTTTAAGTGCTTTTGTCTCCAAAGCAACTGTCATACTATTAATTTATCAGGTTCAAGTAGACCTTCTGAGGTTCATTTGCACCAACTAAATCCCTGCAAGTAGAGCCACTGAATGCTCACAGCCTCTCTGCAGGCGTGTCCTTTCATGTGTACAATGAGCTTGAAGTGAGCAAAGAAAAACTCCAACAAACACAAATCGGCAAAGGAAATCTGACTCATTTGAGGGAGCAGTATCTTGACAACTGGCCCACGGAGGAAAGCGACAGGAGAATAAACCACAAGAAAAATGAACTGGGCTATTACAAATGGTGGATAATTATCTAATGGAAATATGAAGTTGTAGTTGTATTTTTTCCTTTTTGAATTCAATGAATGGTGCAAGACCAGCAAATACGTATATAATTTTATTAAATGTTTTCCCTGGTAAATGCCTCATTGAGACCAGTCATAGAGTTACTCAAAAGTTAGTCAGCAGTGACCCTAAAAGGCATGAATGATCAAGTGCTGCTGCAAAGAGATGAGATATGAGCTCTTTGTAGAAGCGCCTGGTTATGAGTAAAATATTCATGTTTCTTTATCCATTTTACAAGATGCCGCTGGGCGAAGAAGAGACATCTTATCCCTTATGGTTTTGTGGTTGCCTTTGAGCTAGTATCATTGCTCATGTCAAGAAGAACTGACATAGCTGATACTTCCCTAAGTTTCACCTTAGATCAGACAGGTAGAATTGACGATATTCACAAAGACACAAGCCAATTGTTTAAAAATGGTGAATTATAGCGAGAGGAGTGTATCAGAATGTACTGAGGTGTGTACGTCAAATATTGCTGAGCTGGAAGAGGGGCTTGTCACAGACACCAAGTCAAAACCCTTGTGTAGATTGTTAACAACAGTATTTCCTAATATTTAAATGTTCAGGAAAACACCCTGTTGTTTGCACTGCGGGCATCGCTGCAGATTAACAAGATAAGGGAGAGACTCTCTTCCTTTTTGTAAATTGTCCTGTTTTCTTTCTTAACAACAATAATGAAAACAGGGATGCTCATCACAGTGACATTGTGACTTTATACCTACACACACATCTTTTCAGTTTATTTATACCAAACCTTGTGGGTCGAATAAGGCAATCCTAAATCGGCCAGCAGAATATCAGAAGGAGATTGAAGACCTCTGTTAACTGTTCACAGAGAAAAGTTATGTGGGCATATAAATTGGTTACAAGGAGATTTGAGTCCTATTGCTAACGTCATTTCATAATGACCTTGGTAAGGTCATACAGTTGTGTTCGTGTCTTTGTTTCCTTATGCATAGAAATTGAATCATAAATCATTATTGGTCTTGTGTGACACTATTTAACAAAGGACTGGCACACAGATAAACATAACACCACTTATACATTTAAAAACGCAAGTGTAATTATAAAATAATTTGAACAAATAGCTGTGACATACAACTGGCTTAACAGTGTATTTTCTTAAATCGGTAGATTTTTTTGCTGATATATAGAGGGGATGAACAGTATAAAGATTAGAGACCCAGATTCTGGACCCGCACTTACTGGATTCATAACCCAGCTCAGCTGTGAATCTCTACAAAAGTTGCTACATTTTTGGACCTTATTTCTCTTCTCTGTAAAATGGGATAATAAAGGTACATAAGTGAAAGCATGAGGATGATATAAATTGATATAAGCAAAGGAATTAGAAGAGGGCTAACACGTGGTGATCACCATAGAAGAGTTACTTATTAAACTCTGGCACGTATTTTAGTAGCAATTGACCTGTCTTGAATTATCATGAATAATTTATTCATTTATGCCAAACACTGAGCCTTCATTTTACTTAGCCTTTTCACACTTTTCTTTCACATAATAAATTTACTTGAGTTATATTTATACTTCTAGTCACTTCTTTGGGCAATTCTGAGAGTACTATGGTTTGTTAGCAGTAATGAGGTGTCAATCTTCCTGGGATATACTAATATTTTCATTTGTAATTCTGATGATGTATATGAAAGCATTATTATTCTGATTTGTGGGATTTTAGTTTTGTGCCGTATCATTTGATAGGTGAACCTCTCTTATATTATCCTAAAACATTTTTAAGATAACATAGACGCGAATGAATGATGAGATGAGAATTCCCAGATGAGAATGAATGCCTGGATGTCTGAGAAAGTACCTGGCTTGCAGCAAGCTCAAAATGCTTTACCTTAAAACCTCATTCATTGATTAGTCAACTCCTTAGTATTTGTTTGATACTTTCTGAGTGCTAGAAAATGTGTGCAAATTTTGCATTCTATTCCACAATAACTTTGTATTAATATAAATAGTGCATTCATTTATATAACATGGAATGATACAGCAGCATATATCCAAGATGATAGGAAGCCCAGTTGGAGAAGCATACACAAATATATCCTGATGTTCCTAATATCTCAAACATTAATTAGAATGTGTATGTGTGTGTGTGTGTTTACTGTGTCTATGTCTCTATCTGTGTGTATATTAGACTGAAAACAAATTGATTATAGATTTTGGTGGCCATACATAGAACCAAACATTTTAACAGATTCTTTTCTTTTGTTTAATTTTCCTTTATTTAATTTTTTTAAAAAAGGAAATTTTACTGGGTTTATATTCTGTAATATCTTTTTTATTTTAATAAAAGTATAAAGACCCTATGTTGGAACCAAGTCAATCGTAGCCATATGGTCCGTGAAGTTTTTTCTGAGTTCATTATTTGCTAACACAGCTTGCCGAACTTAAATGGAACGAAGTAGAGGGGTTTGGATAAAGGCCAAATAGGGATAAATCTGTCATATTCTCGTTGACTCGCCTGGTTTAGGGATTTCAAAACATTGCGAAAGTTGCCGAGGAAATAGGATTTGTTCCAAATATTGGACCAATGATAGAAAGTAAATAAGAGTTAAATCATTTGAAACTAATACAGAAAAATAAGAAAAGTTGAGACCGTACATATACTGTAGACCAGTTTCAGTAACTTAAAGAGTCTATCACAAGCTGCCGCGCGGGGAGGCCGCAGCTTGAGGGAGGCCCCGGCCCCTCTGCGCCTGCGTCTGGCAGAGCCGGTGTGAGACCAAGAGACAATCCCTCCAAGCCGCCGGGATAATCAAGAGTTTTGCCCGGAACTTTGAACACACACCGAGATAATGAGGGGCCAGACGAAAAGCACAGACGATGGCGCTGAAACGGATGAATAAGGAGCTTAGCGGTTTGGCCCGTGACCCTCCAGCACAATGTTCTGCAGGTCCACTTGGGGGTGATATGTTTCATTGGCAAGCCAGAATTATGGGACCTAACGACAGCCCATGTCAAGGCGGTGTATTCTTTTTGACAATTCATTTTCCTGCAGACTACCCCTTCAAACCACCTAAGGCTGCATTTACAACAAGAATTTATCATCCAAATATTAACAGTAATGGCAGCATTTGTCTCGATATGCTAAGATCACAGTGGTCTCCTGCTTTAACTATTTATAAAGTGCTTTAATCCATTTGTTCACTGCTATGTGATCCAAACCCAGATGACCCCCTAGTGCCAGCGATTGCACGGATCTATAAAACAGACAGAGATAAGTACAGCAGAATATCTCGGGCACGGACTCAGAAGTAGGCCATGTGATGCTACCTTAAAGTCAGAATAACCTGCATTATAGCTGGAATAAACTTTAAATTACTGTTCCTTTTTTGATTTTCTTATCCGGCTGCTCCCCTATCAGACCTCATCTTTTTTAACTTTATTTTTTGTTTACCTCCCTCCATTCGTTCACATGCTCATCTGAGAAGACAAGTCCTTCCAGCTTTGGACGATAACTGCTTTTAGAAACTGTAAAGTAGTTACAAGAGGACAGTTGCCCAGGATTCAGAATTTTTAAAAAATGGAGCATGTGTATTATGTGGCCGATGTCTTCACTCTAACTTGGTTATGAGACCAAAACCATTCCTCACTGCTCTAACATGCTGAAGAATCAGCAGAGGGGGAGGAAGGTGGAAGCTGAGTTGTCACATCAAAGAAAGCAGCATTATTCTAGCAGCATGCATTCTTGTTTAAGTCTTCCACTGTTAGAGATTTGAGGTTACATGATATACTTTATGCTCATAACTGATGTGGCTGGAGAATTGGTATTGAATTGATAGCACCAGCAGAACAGAAAATGTGATGTGTTTTATGCATGTCAATAAAGGAAAGACCTGTTCTTGTTCTACAGAGAATGGAAATTGGAAGTCAAACACCCTTTGTATTCCAAAAGAGGGTCTCAAACATTTTGTAATTTTCATTTAAATTGTTAGGAGGCTTGGAGCTATTAGTTAATCTATCTTCCAACACACTGTTTAATATAGCACTGAATAAATGATGCAAGTTGTCAATGGATGAGTGATCAACTAATAGCTCTGCTAGTAATTGACTTATTTTTCTTCAATAAAGTTGCATAAACCAAAAAAAAAAGAGTCTATCACATTCCAGTAACCATTTGAACTTGTCATGAGTCCTTGTTGACAGCTTCTGTTTCTGCTCGTGGTTAATGAATAACATGCAATATGGTATGTAATATAATGATTTGCTTAGTCTATTAAATGGAAGAACATTTATTTTTAGATTATTTTCAATTAATTACATAAGAATTTGAAGTTCCACAGCAAAAATGGAGTTTTGAATGTCTCCAAGAAGTAGCTCCGACATTCAAACGATATATCCAGTTTTATATCGACGGTGGTGGCCAGTGATGCTTTTCCATTTCAAGCATATGCTTTCAATTGTTTTATGAGAATTACTACTTAGAGCAACGGTATGAGACCATTGATCCATAATCTACTATCGTATTTTCATCCCCTGAAAACTTTTCAATTGATGACACTATATGTATGTTCCTCAAATTATTCTACGAGCAGGCATTGTACAATTCTGGCTGTTTCATGATCTTCACTCACTATTACAATATCTATACTATTATAGTTTGTTCTCTCTAGGGACACATAACAAAAGAGGAATCTTATGGTGAAAACTATCCAATGTAATGAAATGGATAATGTAGTTGGCACTTTTTCCAGCATAGTGATTCTACAATATTTAACAAAGGTGTATTTTACGTTGACTTTCTTATTATACGACTTCTCTTTTAACTTTTTCCAAAAGTTCCTTATATGTTTTAAATACTTAAAAATGATTTTAATTCCAAAAACAGAGATTTTAAGATATTTGAATCATGTTAGGAGAGGACCTTTTTAAGAATATTTTTGGTTTATGATTAAAAAACTCAAGAAGCTAATTGAGGGACTTCCCTGGTGGTGCAGTGATTAAGAATCCACCTGCCAATGCAGGGGACACGGGTTCGAGCCCTGGTCTGGGAAGACCCCGCATGCCACGGAGCAACTAAGCCCGTGCGCCACAGCTACTGAGCCTGTGCTCTAGAGCCTGCGAGCCACAACTACTGAGCCCATGTGCCACAACTACTGAAGCCCACGTGCCACAACTACTGAAGACCGCGTGCCACAACTACTGAAGCCCATGCGCCTAGAGCCCGTGCACCACAACGAAGAGTAGCCCCCACTCACTGCAACTAGAGAAAGCCCAAGCACAGCAACAAAGACCTAATGCAGCCATAAATAAATAAATAGAAGTCCATAAAAAAAGAGAATCATTTATATATATATATATATATATATATATATATATATATAAAAAAGAGGCTAATTGATACCTGTGTTCACTTAACATTTATCCAACAAATACTTATTGAGGACTTGCTTCATTTTTGGCTAGGTGCAGGATAAAATTTTGAGCAAAAGAAAGAGACTCTGTTCTTCTGAAGATAATAGTCAATTGGATGACCATGCCCCCTAAAATCTGTTCTTTCATAGAATGAAAGCAAAGAAATCTCTCTACCTGGTAAACTTATACTTTGTATAACCTAATGGTCTATTTATGATGCTACTGCCAAATATGTTATGTCAAAAAACGTGTCAGTTGATTTACATGTTATTGATTCTCTAGGATCAGAGTCAAAATTACTTACTAAGTCAACAAACACTTACTGAACACCTAGAGTATACCTACATTTAAAAAGTTTTAAATTGTTCAGTACTTAGTGTTGTACAGTCCCTAGCAATGCTCAGTAAATATTTGTGGAATTAATACATGGATAATTAAATGCACATATCACTCTCTTGAGATACAGACTTAATTCCTGTCCTCGGGGTTACATCCTTGTGGAAGAAATAGACAAGCACCTGATTATTGCTCTTTATAATCAAGAGGAGCTCAGAATGTCACGAATGCTTAGAGAGGGAGCATCTCGTATACCCTTGGAGGGTTAGAGAAAGCTTCCTGGAGACTGAGATTGCTTTGAGGTGTTAGCTAATGAGGGGAAAGATTTAGTTTAGTGATCCATGGAGCATACATTGGGTGGATAATTGAAACAGCACCATCTAACAGAAAGTTTTGTGATGATGGAAATGTCTTAAATAAGTGCTGTCTAATGCAGTAGCCACTTGTCACATGTGGTCAGGACTACCGAGGAGCTGAATTTTAAATTTTATTTAATTAGAACTTAAAGAGCCACACACGACTCTTTGTTACTGTATGGGGCAGCGCTGGACTGGAGGCTGGCAGGCCAAGAGGCTGAGAAACTAAGAAGGAAGCTGATGAAGCGAGCCAGCCACAGGTGACGAAGACGTGGTGTTAGTCAATGGCCATGGGAATCAATATGAGAGGATGATTGAAGAGATTTTTAGGGAGAGGAAGAGATCCAGGTGACCATCACTTTCTGCGTGAACAGCCTGGTACTTTTGGCGTCATTCAGTGACACAGGGAATAAGGAAGACGAGCAGGTGTGGGTCAAAAATGAGTCATTATCTTTTTTTTTCTTTTTTTAAATTTATTTCTTTATTTTTGGCTGCGTTGGGTCTTCGTTGCTGTGCACGGGCTTTCTCTAGTCGCAAGGAGCGGGGACTACTCTTTGTTGAGGTGCACAGGCCTCTTGCTGCGGTGGCCTCTCTTGTTGCAGAGCACAGGCTCCAGGTGCGTGGACTTCAGTAGTTGTGGCACGCGGGTTCAGCAGTTGTGGCTCGCGGGCTCTAGAGCGCAGGCTCAGCAGTGTGGTGCACGGGCCTAGTTGCTCCGCGGCATGTGGGATCTTCCCGGACCGGGGCTCGAACCCGTGTCCCCTGCATTGGCAGGCGGACTCTCAACCCCCGTGCCACCAGGGAAGCCCGTTGAGTCATTATCTTTAAGATAAAGAAAAAGAGAGACCAAGATGGAGACCTAGGTGAACAGTGACACTTGAGGGGAAGACATGGGGAGCATACTCAACGAAGGAGATTATTACGTAGATGATAGACAAGGAAACTCAGAAAACTGTGGTGTTACTAATTGTAAAGGCGTTTCAGGAAGGGTGAAGGTTTAAAAGTTTCAGAGTAACAGAGAAGATGAGTAAAGACCAAGCAGCGATTCCCAGTGGACTGGGAATTTATATGTCATAAGTGACCAGAAAAAGTTGCATTAGAGACATAAGATCTAGGTGGGTTTTAATGGTTGAGAAATAAGTTCTTGGTCAGGGCCGACAATGTAGGCTGTCTTCTCATTTCAACTTTTAACTTTATATTAAAATAATTAAACAACTTACGACTCAATCACACTTTTATCTCTCAAACGAACTTCTGTACTAACCCATTGTCAGAAAACGTACCAAATATTCATCAGAAGCATGAGAGAACCTCCAGGAAATAACTCAGATAAGGAAGCCTTGTTTTTATTTGTACAAAAATGGTATATCGTCATGGTTGCTCCTTTAAAAATTGCTTATTATTTTATTTTTTTTTAATTTTTATTTTTTTAACATCTTTATTGGAGTATAATTGCTTTACAATGTTGTGTTAGTTTCTGCTGTATAACAAAGTGAATCAGTTATATGTATATACATATATCCCCATATCCCCTCCCTCTTGTGTCTCCCTCCCACCCTCCCTATCCCACCCCTCTAGGTGGTCACAAAGCACCGAGCTGATCTCCCTGTGCTGTGCAGCTGCTTCCCGCTAGCTATCTATTTTACATTTGGTAGTGCATATATGTCCATGCCACTCTCTCACTTCGTCCCAGCCTACCATCCCCCTCCTAATGTGCTCAAGTCCATGCTCTACGTCTGCGTCTTTATTCCTGTCCTGCCCCTAGGTTCTTCATGACCTTTTTTTTTTTTTTTTTTAGATTCCATATATATGTGTTAGCATACAGTATTTGTTTTTCTCTTTCTGACTTACTTCACTCTGTATGACAGACTGTAGGTCCATCCACCTCACTACAAATAACTCAATTTCATTCCTTTTTATGGCTGAGTAACATTCCATTATATATATATATATGTGTGTGCCACATCTTCTTTATCTATTCATCTGTCAATGGACACTTAGGTTGCTTCCATGTCCTAGCTGTTGTAAATAGAGCTGCAATGAACATTTTGGTACATGACTCTTTTTGAATTATGGTTTTCTCAGGCTATATGTCCAGTAGTGGGATTGCTGGGTCATATGGTAGTTCTATTTTTAGTTTCTTAAGCAACCTCCATACTGTTCTCCATAGTGGCTGTACCAATTCACATTCCCACCAAGAGTGCAATAGGGTTCCCCTTTCTCCATACCTTCTCCAGCAAAAAAATGCTTATTATTACTTTAAACCTACACATTGTCTTCTGTATATGTGCGAACCTTTAGAGAGAGAAAGCATTTCTCATCTTCAGGATCATAAAAGACTAATTTTCCTGGCAGGGCCAGAGTCTCATTCAAGTCAGAATGGTTTAAATGCTATAGACCAATGTAGCTTAAGACACAGTACATCAAACCCTTTTAAGTCGTTTTACAATCCTTGATCTGGCTGACGCTACCATTTCATTAAGTGACTGAGCTCGGGGCTCCTGTGGGTGTGTAGAGGACACTACAGTTTCATAAAGGGGTGGGCGAGAGGTGTGAGTCAAAGAACAGTAACTAGACACCGTGATGTAACTCTTAAACTTCCCCCCCAAAACAGAGGATGACTGAAAAGGACAACCTACTTCAGAGCACAGCTGGAGAAGTTTATACTAAGAAGCTATGTCACTGCTCTGTGCCACGAATATTTTCCCCGAACCTTCTCAGTGGGGTCGGTCTGTCTGCATCACTAATTCTCCATGGGAAGAAAATGTCTGTGTACTTTGGGAAGAGCTATCGTACTGTCACCATCGAGGGCAAAATGAAGGAAGAAAATCAAATGTGGTTAAAGTGTTTAGAAAAGAATCAGTTAAGCTGAAACAGTGCTCAAAGGTTTAGTAACTCCTAACACCCAGGTTGTAGCCTCTGTCATTTCCCATTTAAAGGGAGAAGTCCTGAGAGAAACAGCTAATTCTAGGTCCAGTGTACAAATGAGGCTGGACAGCTTGTTATATCAGAAAGCAAGGTAGTTATGAAAGGCTACCAGTCTTTGTCAGTTGGACTTGACCATCAATAAAGATGGTTATTGCAGCGGATCGAAGGACATTAAATGTGTTTTCTTCTATATGAAGTGTACCTCAAGGCAAGCAGACAGTTTGTTGCTGAGCAAGGCTTTCTCTTCATGGAATTATTCCACATAATAAAGGAAGAAGAAATGACAGATGTAGAACATGGCTTTTTTTGCAACACTTAATGAAGTAATGAATCTACGTAATTCGTAGCCATCATCAATGGCTAAAAATCTCATGAAAAGAAAAACAACAACACATATTGTGACCCCGATGAGTGTATACTACGCTGTCTATGGAGTATTATTGCCAAAAAAGTTAAACCAGTCTGACCAATTGTCTACCCTAATCTACCAATTTTCTGGAAATACAAAGAAGAATATGTTAAATAAAACCACAGCGATAAACATTCTAGAGAATTTGGCTGGAGGAAATTCTATGGAGCAAATAGTCTGGCTTCTTCAACAAATAATTTGTGAAAAAAAGCAAAACCAAACAGAATAAAACAGCACAAATGAGAAGGGAGATACTGTGGATTGAAAGTAAGCATATCAAACAACGAAGGTTATTTGGATCTTAAACTGTATAAATTTTTTTCTTTTTTTTTTTTTGCAGTGGGGAAAATTTGAATACTGCATGGACATTTTAAGGATAGTATGGAGTTAGTTAATATTAATTTTAAGAAGATAATAATATTTCAGTTATTTTTGAGTCCTTATCTTTTGGAGATGCAAATGTAAAATTTAAGGATGAAATGATATGATGTCTGAAATTACGCTCTGGGGGAGAAGCAGAGTAGGTGGAGAGTGTATTTTGTTGGACAGGAGAATTGTGCAGATAGCCACCCACCCCTGCCCAGCCAGAGCTCTCAAAGGTCACAACTTGGAGAAATCAGGTGGTGGAGAAGGAATCCAGGCTAATGTGAAGTGAAGGAAAACTGTGTGGCCTCACTTTCATTTGGATAGACGAATCTTCCCTTCTATTCCTGTCTGTCTATATATTTTTGTTCATATCTTTATTGGAGTATAAATGCTTTACAATGTTGTGTTAGTTTCTGCTGTACAACAAAGTGAATCATCTCTACATATACATATATCCCCATATCCCCTCCCTCTTGAGCCTCCCTCCTACCCTCCCTATCCCACCCCTCTAGGTGGTCACAAAGCACCAAGCTCATCTCCCTGTGCTATGCAGCAGCTTCCCACTAGCTGTTTTACACTTGGTAGTGTATATATGTCCATGCCACTCTCTCACTTCATCCCAACTTCCCCTCCCCCACCCCCGTGCCCTTGAGTCTGTTCTCTATGTCTGTGTCTTTATTCCTGCCATGCCACTATGTTCATCAGTACCGCTTTTTAAAATTCCGTATGGATGCATTAGCCTACAGTATTTGTTTTTCTCTTTCTGACTTACTTCACTCTGTATGACAGACTGTAGGTCCATCCACCTCACTACAAATAACTCAATTTCATTCCTTTTTATGGCTGAGTAATATTCCATCATATATATATATATATATATATGCCACATCTTCTTTATCTATTCATCTGTTGATGGACATCTAGGTTGCTTCCATGTCCTGGCTATTGTAAATAGTGCTGCAATGAACATTGTGGTACATGACTCTTTTTGAATTATGGTTTTCTCAGGGTATATGCCCAAGAGTGGGATTGCTGGGTCATATGGTAGTTCTGTTTTTAGTTTTTTAAGGAACCTCCATACTGTTCTCCATAGTGGCTGTATCAATTTACATTCCCACCAGCAGTGCAGGAGGGTTCCCTTTTGTCCACACCGTCTCCAGCATTTATTGTTTGTAGATTTGTTGATGACGGCCATTCTGACTGGTGTGAGGTGATACCTCATTGTGGTTTTGATTTGCATTTCTCTAATGATTAGTGATGTTGAGCATCCTTTCATGTGTTTGTTGGCAATCTGTATATCTTCTTTGGAGAAATGTCTATTTAGGTCTTCTGCCCATTTTTGGATTGGGTTGTTTGTTTTTTGTGATATTAAGCTGCATGTGTTGCTTGTATATTTTGGAGATTAATCCTTTGTCAGTTGCTTTGTTTGCAAATATTTTCTCCTGTTCTGAGGGTTGTCTTTTCGTCTTGTTTATGGTTTCCTTTGCCGTGCAAAAGCTTTGAAGTTTCATTAGGTCCCATTTGTTTATTTTTGTTTTTAATTCCCTTACTCTAGGAGGTGGGTCACAAAGGTTCTTGCTGTTATTTATGTCATAGACTATTCTGCCTATGTTTTCCTCTAAGAGTTTATAGTGTCTGGCCTTACATTTAGGTCTTTAATCCATTTTGGGCTTATCTTTGTGTATGGTGTTAGGGAGTGTTCTAATTTCATGTTTTTACATGTAGCTGTCCAGTTTTCCCAGTACCACTTATTGAAGAGGCTGTCTTTTCTCCATTATATATTCTCACCTCTTTTATCAAAGATAAGATGACTATATGTGCGTGAGTTTATCTCTGGGATTTCTATCCTGTTCCATTGATCTATATTTCTGTTTTTGTGCCAGTACCATACTGTCTTGATTACTGTAGCTTTGTAGTATAGTCTGAAGTCAGGAGCCTGATTCCTCCAGATCCGTTTTTCTATCTCAGAATTGCATTGGCTATTCAGGATCTTTTGTGTTTCCATACAAATTATGAAAATTTTTGTTCTAGTTCTGTATTGAACCTGTAGATTGCTTTGGGTAGTAGAGTCATTTTCACAATATTGATTCTTCCAATCCAGGAGCATGGTATATCTCTCCATCTGTTTATGTTATCTTTGATTTCTTTCATCAGTGTTTTATAGTTTTCTGAGTACAGGTCTTTTGCCTCCTTAGGTAGGTCTGTTCCTAGGTATTTTATTCTTTTTGTCATGATGGTAAATGGGATTGTTTCCTTAATTTCTCTTTCTGATCTTTTGTTGTTAGTGTATAGGAATTCAAGAGATTTCTGTGCATTAGTTTTGTATCCTGCAACCTTACCAAATTCATTGATTAGTTCTAGTAGTTTTCTAGTGGTATCTTTAGGATTTTCTATGTATAGTATCATGTCATCAGCAAATAGTGACAGTTTTACTTCTTCTTTTCCAATTTGTATTCCTTTTATTTCTTTTTCTCTCTGATTGCTGTAGCTATGAGTTCCAATACTATGTTGAATAATAGTGGTGAGAGTGGACGTCCTTGTCTTGTTCCTCATCTTAGAGGAAATGCTTTCAATTTTTCACCATTGAGAATGATGTTTGCTGTGGGTTTGTTGTATATGGCTTTTATTATGTTGAGGTAGGTTCCCTCTATGCCCACTTTCTGGAAAGGTTTTATCATAAATTGGTGTTGAATTTTGTCAAAAGCTTTTTCTTCATCTGTTGAGGTGATCATATGGTTTTTATCCTTCAGTTTGTTAATATGGTGTATCACATTGATTGACTTGCATATATTGAAGAATCCTTGCATCCGTGGGATAAATCCCACTTGATCATGGTGTATGATCCTTTTAATGTGTTGTTGGATTCTGGTTGCTAGCATTTTGTTGAGGATTTTTGTGTCTATGTTCATCAGTGATATTGGTCTATAATTTTCTTTTTTTGTGACATCTTTGTCTGCTTTTAGTATCAGGGTGATGGTGGCCTCACAGAACGAGTTTGGGAGTGTTCCTCCCTCTGCCGTTTTTTGGAAGAGTTTGAGAAGGATAGGTGTTAACTCTTCTCTAAATGTTTGGTAGAATTTGACTGTGAAGCCATCTGGTCCTGGACTTTTGTTTGTTGGAAGATTTTTAATTACAGTTTCAATTTCATTACCTGTGATTGGTCTGTTTATATTTTCTAATTCTTCCTGCTTCGATCTTGGAAGGTTGTACTTTTCCAAGAATTTGCCCATTTCTTTCAGGTTGTCCATTTTATTGGCACATAGTTGCTTGTAGTAGTCTCTTATGATCTTTTGTATTTCTGCGGTGTCAGTTGTAATCTCTCCTTTTTCATTTCTAATTTTATTGATTTTCATCCTCTCTCTTTTTCTCTTCATGAGTCTGGATAAAGATTTATCAATTTTGCTTATATTCTCAAAGAATCAGCTTTTAGTTGTATTGGTCTTTGCTATTGTTTTCTTTGTTTTTATTTCATTTATTTCTGCTCTGATCTTTATGATTTCTTTCCTTCCACTAATTTTGGGTTTTCTTTGTTCTTCTTTTTCTAGTTGCCTTAGGTGTAAGGTTAGATTGTTTATTTGAGATTTTTCTTGCTTCTTGAGGTGAGCCTGAATTTCTATGAACTTCCCTCTTAGAACTGCTTTGTCTACGTCCTATAGGTTTTGGATCACCGTGATTTCCTTGTCATTTGTCTCTAGGTATTTTTTGATTTCCTCTTTGATTTCTTCAGTGATTGCTTGGTTATTTAGCAGTGCACTGTTTAGCCTCCATGTATTTGTGTTGTTTACTGTTTTTTTTTTTTCCTGTAATTAATTTCTAGTCTCATAGCGTTGTGGTTGGAAAAAATGCTTGATATGATTTCAATTTTCTTAGGTTTTCCAAGGTTTGATTTGTGACCCAAAATGTGATCTATTCTGGAGAACATTCCATGTGCACTTGAGAAGAAAGTGTATTCTTCTGCTTTCGGGTGGAATGCCCTAAAACTATCAATTAATTCTATCTGGTCTATTGTGTCATTTAAAGCTTGTGTTTCCTTATTTATTTTCTGTCTGGATGATCTGTCTATTGGTGTAAGTGGGGTGTTAAAGTCCCCCCTATTGTTGTGTTACTGTCAATTTCTCCTTTTATGGCTGTTAGCCTTAGGTATTTGCCTTATGTATTGAGGTGTTCTTATGGAGGGTGCATAAATATTTATAATTGTTATGTTTTATTCTTGGGTCAATCCCTTGATCATTATGTAGTGTCCTTCCTTATCTCTTGTAGCAGTCTTTATTTTAAAATCTATTTTATCTGATGTGAGTATTGCTACTCCACTTTTCTTGTGATTTCCATTTGCATGGAATATCTTTTTCCATCCCCTCACTTTCAGTCTGTATGTGTCCCTAGGTCTGAAGTGGGTCTCTTGTAGACAGCATATATAAGGGTCTTGTTTTTGTATCCATTCAGCCAGTCTGTCTTTTGGTTGGAGCATTTAATCCATTTACATTCAAGGTGATTATCGATATGTATGTTCCTATTACCATTTTCTTAATTGATTTGGGTTTGTTTTTGTGGGTCTTTTTCTTCTCTTGGGTTTCCCGCTTAGAGAAGTTCCTTTAGCATTTGTTAGAGCTGGTTTGGTGGTGCTCTATTCTCATACCTTTTGCTTGTCTGTAAATCTTTTGATTTCTCCATTGAATCTGAATGAGATCCTTGCTGGGTAGAGTAATCTTGGTTGTAGGTTTTTCCCTTTCATCACTTTAAATATGTCCTGCCACGCCCTTCTGGCTTGCAGAGTTTCTGCTGAAAGATCAGCTGTTAACCTTATGGGGATTCCCTTGTATGTTATTTGTTGCTTTTCCCTTGCTGCTTTTAATATTTTTTCTTTGTATTTAATTTTTGATAGTTTGATTAATATGTGTCTCGGCGTGTTTCTCTTTGGGTTTATCCCGTATGGGACTCTCTGCGCTTCTTGGACTTGATTGACTACTTTTTTTCCCATGTTAGGGAAGTTTTTGACTATAATCTCTTCAAATATTTTCTCAGACTCTTTCTTTTTCTCTTCTTCTTCTGGGACCCCCATAATTAGAATGTTGGTGCATTTGATGTTGTCCCAGAGGTCTCTGAGTCTGTCCTCAATTCTTTTCATTCCTTTTTCTTTATTCTGCTCCCTGGCAGTTATCTCCACCATTTTATCTCCCAGCTCACCTAAACGTTCTTCTGCCTCAGTTATTCTGCTATTGATTCCTTCTAGAGTATTTTTAATTTCAGCTATTGTGTTGTTCATCCCTGTGTGTTTTCTTCTTAGTTCTTCTAGATCTTTGTTGAATATTTCTTGTATTCTCTCCATTCTGTTTCCAAGATTTTTGATCATCTTTACCATCACTACTCTGAATTCTTTTGCAGGTAATTTGCCTATTTGGTCTCCATTTATTTGGTCTTGTAGGTTTTTACCTTGCTCCTTCGCCTGTAACATATTTTTTGTCGTTTCCTTTTTTCCTTTTGGTGGCTGGGGCTGTGTTCCTGTCTCACTGGTTGTTTGGTCTGAGGCGTCCAGTGCTGGAGTTTGCAGGCGGTTGGATACAGCCAGGTCTTGGTGCTGAGATGAGGAACTCCAGAAGGCCTCACTCTGATGAATATTCTCTGGGGTCTGAGGTTCTCTCTTAGTCCAGTGGTTTGGACTCGGAGCTCCCACCATAGGAGTTCGGGCCCGACCTCTGGCCTGGGAACCAAGATTCTGCAAGCTGTGTGGTGTGGCCAAAGAAAAAAAGGAGCAGTACAATAACAAAGAATGGTGGTCTTTGTCACTCACTCTTCAATGTCACTCACTCTTCAATGTCACTCATCTCTTCCGCTTCTGCCCCACTCCTCAGCTGATCCTGACATTTTTAGGGGACCCAATAATACCGACTTCCATGAAGCCAGCGGGGGGCCCTCACTAATTGCAGACTTGGTTTTTCCATCATCTTCAACACAGGTGAGCACTCCTTTCTCTCTTGGCTTTTGTGACTCTCTTCCTACCACACTCTCCCTCCCTCTCCCCCATAACCAGGTGATTTGTCTCTGTCCATTCTTTAAACATTGGTGTTTTTCTAGATTTGGTTTTAGGCTGCCTTTTCTTTTCACTTTGCCCTCCTCTTAGGCAATCTCATATACACCTACAGCCTCGATTACTGAAATGCAGAGTATTTCCTACTTTACTCTCCTGCGGAGATGTTTATTCTGAATGCTGGGTCAGTGTTTTGGATACATATATAGTATTTCCCATGAATGTCTTAGAAGCATCTCCATCCCAGTATCCTAAAATTGAACTCATAATATTACCCAACATGCTTAAAACCCTCCAAAAATTTCCCCTTATTCATAATCCATCAAATTGCCTTAATTAGTTAAAAATAGTTTGCCTCAGGTTCATTCATAGTAACTATTACATTCTTATGAAAGTCTCGGGAGATGTCTATAAAAGTGGAAATTGAATTCTTTTTCTATTAAAACAGAAACAAAATCTCTCCTTCAAATCTGGCTGTCCTTATGTTTTAGTGGAATGCTAGATGATATGGATTTCATTTTCAGTCAAATCAGATGCAATTTATATTATTTATAAAATGACACATTGTGCCCAGCAAATATTAATCATAAAAGACTATGGTCTTATCTTTGGAATTCATCAATAAGGTAAATCTTACTTTGAAATTGATTTCCTCCATTAGCCACTTGATATAGCCAGCAGTTACATTAATTTCACCTCTACCCCTCTACCTCTGAGAAGGATGCCAAAAAAGAAAAAAAAAAAAGAATAAAAAGGAAAAAGGGTAGCAGTTTGGAGCTGCTTGTCATCTTAGAAAACTTCTGAAGGTCAAATTTCATTTCTTTGCCTCCCAATAATCGGGGTTAGATAAAAGCAAACTCTTGCCTTTTAAGTAGTCAGAAAATTGGGGTGTTCAACAAACACCCTGATAGACTTTGTAAATGGTTGGTTGAAGGTAGAAGGAAAGGGTAAGGAAAAAAGTTGAAGTTTATTACACAATTTATTTCAACTTGAATGTGAATTGGCTAAGATGTAATGAAAGTAAAATTGGATTGAGGGAATCAAAATGTGTGAATCTGAGTCCTAACTCTGTCATAAAACCATGGCTCTGCTGAGTCACGTAGCAACACTGTGACTCAGTTTCTCCAGCTCAGAAATGATGACCCAATGCCCCCTGACAATTCATGCATGTGAAAGTATTTTTTAATTACAGCGTTATAAAATTGAAAGCTACCATCCATTCTTTGAAAAAGTCCATAAATTTCCAGGCCATCAAATAATCAGATTTAGCTCCACTCAAGCCTAACATTTTTAAAGCTTCTTGATATGAGAAACCTTCCTTCTGTGTATCCTGGGGGAACCCAGGGATTGGCCAAAAGCCCTCCTGAATTCCTGTGCTGCTGATATCCACCAAGGCAAGCAAACCCACAAAGGCAAGCTGGGCCTTTGTGATCGTCCTGTGGGACTGTTCACCACAAGTTCATTCCAAGACATGTGTCTATTTTCATTTGTCATCTTATTTTCACTTTCTGGTTCTTATAATTTCATTTAATACAAGCATGTCAAACATTTGCTAGGAGATGCTTAAGAAAGAATGTTCGTTTTCGCCTAGTTGAATATTTTCTAGATGTATAAAAATTCTATAGAACAAAGTTGTTACTAATTAAACAAACTTTAAAGGAACAATTGTGGCTCCTTTTTTATTTTTGAGACAATTTGTTTAGTCTGTTTTATTTTTTCCTAGTCATCTGATTTCATAGCAACTGGGTAGAGCCCCTGCCCTTCCCTTCCCTTGAGGGGCTGGGCTGCCCTTGATGCTCTTTACTTAGGAGCTGATGGTGTGAGCCCTTCCTCAGCTGGTCTCCTGCTGTCCGGTTTACTCCCTTGTGGCTTGGGCATGTCAAGTATCGAGTCCTGCAAGCTGCATCCTTATCCCACTTTCCACAGCACAGCAGATGTGATATTTTTTGCTCTTAATCTGCTAGTCTTCCTTACTTAGTTAAGAATTGGTTAAGAATCCTGAAAAAATGTGCCGAGAGAATCATGAATCTTCTCCAGCAGATGCACCTGGAAGTATTACGAGGCTGGAATGACCCAATGAATGGGTCTCCATTCATTGATCAATATTTTACTGCCTTTCAGTTTATAAATCCGTTTGATAGGGAGAATAGTTGTATTTTGTTCATCTGCTCATCTGTTCTTTAAACTGCTAAACATATGTGGGGGGTGTCTATGTTTTTGTTGCCAAAATGAAATATATTTTAACATAATTTTGTCACCTAATAAAACTGTAGGCTCTGTATTCTCTTATTCTTTGGTGGGAAATAGACCCTCAGTATGCTCACCTACAATTAGAGGACAGTCGCCCACATATATGCTACCAGATTGTTTTAAACTCAGTGGCTAATAAATACCTGCAGTTGTTCCAGCTTACCTTTAGGAAGTGAAAATGAAATGTGAGAGATACATTTTACCTACAAAATGGGGAAGATTAATAAGAATACTAACTATGTCGATAAGGATATGGGGATGTAGGACTCTCTTATGCTTCTGGTAGGCATATAAATTTGCATAAACTTTCTGAAAGCCATTTGTCCGTATTTATTAAGAGATGGAAATAATTGGAGATGTTCATACAATAAAGCAGCTACAGAGAAAGCGTCACCGTCTTTTTGTGACAGACTGCAGATGGGAATGCTCTTAAGGGTTTAACATAGATGGACGGTTGAAGAAATCCCTGCCAGGTTGTACTATGTGCTCATTAAAATGCAGGGATAGAAATAAATTTTCTGACTTGGCAAGATATTCACAATATACTGTTAAATAGAAATATAGAAATTAAAAAGAATGGGCAGTATTTTTATTTTCATGTTTAGAAATGGTTTTCTCTGGCTGGGCGGATGCTGGGTGGCTTCCTCTTTCTTCCCTGCTATTACTCTCTTTGTCTATCTATATTTTATTTTTTAAACAATAAACACACAATTTTTTAAAAAACTAAGATGTTAGTTGAATAAGTCTTTTAAAATAACCTCTTTATATGACGCCCAAAGGAAAACCTCATCATGCATCTCTTTCTTCTCCCCAGTTCCCTCCAGGGACAGCCAAGGTGCTCAGGGAAGGAAATTCTTGTTGTTGTGGCTTGTCTGTTACTATTATTATTTTAAAAGAATACAGTTCATTGATTCCCTCACTCTCTTCACAGAGGCAGACTTTGAGAAAGGGAAAAGGAGCGATGAGAATAGACTACAATATTCAGATTGGGGAGAATCAGTCATTTGACTAATATATAAGCTTTTTGTTTACTTTGTAAAGAAAACGTGAAGATGCCAACGCCTTTCTAGAGTTGGATTTGTATTACAAATGCAAATAAATAACAGTCACCCATTAATTTAATAGGAAGCTCAAGATTAACACCTAAGCAAGGTCATTGTGGACTTCTTTTTTTCCCTCACTCAGTAGCTCAAATTGCTGAAATAGATATTTGAGTAAAAATGCTTTACCATTTCACTGCACTTAAAGTTCATTAAATTATGTAAAGTCACAGTCTTGGCGTCAAAGTTGCTGAATCATTTTTTGGCTTATTTGGGGCGGTATGTGAGGTTGTTCTTTAACCAGCCTGTCTTAGTAACACTGTTTAAAGAGTCCCTTGCAATAGTTTACTTTGTTTCTATTTTATCTAGATTCCCTCCTCCCAAATAAATAACTTAAATACAAATAACATTTATTTTGACCCATTTTTACTCCTGAGACGGGACAAAGCCTATGGTCTTCCTTGGATCCATGGGGCATTTCTGGAAGGTTGAGAGAAAGATATTCTTAATTATTCATTATGTTCTTTGAATTAATTTCCAACGATGGTTGTACAATTTTTATTAGCGCTTTCCAGGATATTTCAACAAAGTTAAATTTTCTCAATTTAGGAAACCTTCATTTGTGTAAAGTAAATTGCAAATAGAAAGGGTGGCTATTGTAGCTGGGAAAAAACAGACTCGGCACGACTTCTCAGTGCATGCATTTAAAAGTGTCGGAGTACTGCGAGGTGAGAGGGTGGCACTGACGTCTATACACTACCAGATGTAAAATGGGTGGCTAGTGGGAAGCAGCCACATAGCACAGGGAGATCCGCTCGGTGCTTTGTGACCACCTAGAGGGGTGGGACAGGGAGGCTGGGAGGGAGGGGATATGGGGATATATGTATATGTATAGCTGACTCACTTTGTTATACAGCAGAAACTAACACACCATTGTAAAGCAATTATACTCCAATAAAGATGTAAAACAAAATGTCAGAGTATGGCTGCAGAGATAACTTTGAATTAAATGTCTCTGCTCTTCATCATAGCTACATCAGAGACAGCTCCGAGTCCAAGGAAAACCAGCCAGTGGTAGGCCCTGGAGGAAACTAGCTCATGGTCCTTCCCCAAATTAAGCTCTCCTTTTCCCAACAGTGTGGTTTTAACTCTGTAAATTCAGTTCTCTAGCTGGGCATGAATTCCTTAACTAGAAAAACTTACCCTCTTCTAAATCCCTTCAGAAACGTGGCCGCCTGGGCCTTAAAAGTGTCGTTTGAGATTTTCAGCATCTTTCAGCTGAGAGACCTACACACGAACTCTGTGACTAAAGGGCAGTAGATGGATTTGTCAACATCTCTGGAGAATTTGGTCATGAATGATTTTTTGTTTGTTTTTACTGAGCACATATTTCCTTTTGTTTTAATGGTTTAAATTACTATAAAGTTGAGAATGATTTTTTTTACTAATTAATCTAGTTTTCTTAATGAAAATGACAGTTAACTCCTCATTAGCCTGAACTGAATTATCTACCTTTCTGATATGGTTTTAGCAAAAGATTTCTGTGTCCAGAAAGAACAGTAAGCAGACACACGATCCAGGATCCTGCTGACGGTTCTGTTGTGAAGCCCAAGCACTTGCGAGCTTCTGTAACATACTTCACTGTAATTATGATGCCGGTTTAATCAGTTCTACTCATAATTCATTGATTTGTTCAATCCGTTTTCTTGACAGGATATGGCTAATCAATTTGAATTTGCAGCACACCAATACAGGCAAAACAGCACTTTCTTTTTCTTGTTTGTTTGTTGTTTTTTTTTTTGTGAGGTACGCGGGCCTCTCACCGTGGTGGCCTCTCCCGTTGCGGAGCACAGGCTCCGGACGCGCAGGCTCAGCGGCCGTGGCTCACGGGCCCAGCCGCTCCGCGGCATGCGGGATCCCCCCGGACCGGGGCACGAACCCGCGTCCCCTGCATCGGCAGGCAGACTCTCAACCACTGCGCCACCAGGGAGGCCCATCACTTTCTTTATAGTTGTGATTTATCTGTTCATATGGCCTAACTCCTTTTTCTTCTGCCCATTTAGGTGGAGTTTTATATATTTTAATGAGCCAGGTTTACCGTTCCATTTGCTTCCTTCAGGTACCAGTTTCACTCTAACTTTCTATTCGTGAAAATGGTCTGGCCTTTTTAGAAAGAAGACTCAGAATATCTCCTAATGTATACAAAAATATGACGTTGCAAAGGGCCTGAGAGTCTTCTTTAAGGGGAGGAAAGTGAGGGAAGCCAGAGAAAAAGGGAGTTATTCTTTCAAATAAGATCAAAAACATAAGGTTTGACACGTTGTGTTTGTGGTTTAAACTCTTTTTTTTTTTACTAGATCTAGAATCTAGAATCCCATTAGTGCCAAGGTTCTGAAACTCACCCAGTACGTGTAGGAAGGAATGGTTCAGCTCACAGGGGACCAGCAGAATCCGAGAGGAGAACTTCCTTCATTTAGTTGAAACCATAAAGTGAAATGGTAACCCACTTGACAGTGTCGTAATTTTACAAGCAACTGGAAAGCATCTCATTCTATAGTGTGTGACAAAGCCAAATCCCTTTGTATTCGCCATCATTTCCGGAGTTAAATCACCCTTAACTCAATTCCTTGTTGCATTTGCTCCATCCTGTCTCCCCTCCCTGGAGAATCAATCAGGATTGGCTGGTGGTGCAGTGGATTGTTAAATGATGCCTTGAACAATGTCTAGGGCTTCCTACTCATCCTTACAGGCTGCAGGACATTGTTGCATGGCAGGGTGGACCATTATGAACTCCAGTGACTGAAGTCTGATGCTCAGATGAGCTCTAACAGGCCCTGGTATCCATACAGCCTCATACACTAAAGCTGCATGTTTCTTTGGTCAAAAATGTCCCCTGGGGCTGTCCAGATCTGGCATTCATATTCTCCCTGGGATTGGATTTCACATCTCTTTTATGGACATAGGTTTTACTTCTTAGGTCTAGTAATACCCAGTTTCTTGATGGGAATTCCCTGCAAGGCATAGCTCTTCAAACACAACATTCTCAGCTGGATTTCTACTGGGCATACAGTAGAAAATTATAAGAATCAATTAGATGAAATAGGCAGTAATTATAGCGTTGGAACTTGGCCTCAAAGTTCTTATCTTCCCGTGAAATGGGCCAAATACAAGAACGGGCAATTTACAAAGAAGGAAATACAGATGGCCCATAACCATGTGAAAAGATGTTCACCTCCTGCGAATCAAATAAATTCACATAAAATCATGAGCCAATGCCTATTAACAGATTGGCCAGATTGAAAAGATTGATAAATCCTAGGATTTAATGAGGCTGTAGGGAAACAGAAATCTGAAGCACATCCGTGGTTATTTAAGTTGGTGCGATCATCCTGGAGGGTGGGTTTTGAAATATACAGTAGGATTTTAATTATAGGTGTGGAAATAGATGGAGACCAACCAAATGAGAAAAGGCAAAAGCTATTCATTCAAGTTCACTAAGGCAGGGGAGCCAGCTACCCATCCTTTGTGTTTGAGCAGACTCAGAAGAGAGGAAAAGCTGTCTAACAAAGGGAAGGCTTCAGGCGTGCCCTGCGTAGAGGCTGTTGGCTGTGGAGCTGGGGGGTGAGAACCAGTGGTGTGCGAGCTTCAAGGGGGGCATCCTTTGTGATTGGTTAGGGATGCATATTTGGCTTTCTCTCATTGGTCCAAAGTTGGGAGCCGGGACAAAAATTAGGGGAAGCTGTCAGTTATTAATTAATTCCTGGCCATTTTAGGCTGACTGTACAGGGGTTATTATTTGCCTTCCTGGACCATATTGCTAAAATGGTCTGATTCCTACAAGTCCTACTTCTGGATTAGAGGCTGGCTTCCTGGGATGGTTACCATAGACAATGGGTTGATTTCCTGCAATAGTAGCTGCAGACTGTGGGTCAGATTCTGTTTTTATATACGGCCTGGATATTGTTTGTTTGTATATTCAGTCTCTCAAAAGAAGCCATTGAAGGAGGTAATTGAACGACCCTTTTATTAAAGAAAGTATTTGTTAGGTCACAAAATGGAAAGAGGTGAGAACTATTACTTCCAATCTACTGTTGCAAAAGACTGAAGCAATGGTTCCTTTTTTTTTTTGGCTTCGTTGCTGTGCGCGGGCTTTCTCTAGTTGTGGTGAGTGGGGGCTACTCTTCATTGCGGTGCGCGGGCTTCTCATTGCGGCGGCTTCTCTTGTTGCGGAGCACGGGCTCTTGGCACGTGGGCTCAGTAGTTGCGGCATGTGGAATCAGTAATTTTGCGCGGGCTCAGTAGTCGGGGCTTGTGGCCTCTAGAGCGCAGGCTCAGTACTTGTGGCACCCGGGCTTAGTTGCTCCGCAGCATGTGGCATCTTCCTGGACCAGGGCTCGAACCTGTGTCCCCTGCATTGGCAGGCAGATTCTCGACCACTGTGCCAGCAGGGACGTCCCAAAGCAATGGTTCTTGACTCACACAGAGACCCATGTATCCCTCTACAAGTGAAGTTACAAAGGGGGACATCATTCCTTTATTACACCACAAGGATGCTTCTCATATAAACTGTCATGTGACAGGAAGTTTTAGAATCCATCTGATAAACCCTAGTGTCCAGAGACCACCAGACCAGAAACACACTTGCGGCCAAAGCTAGGTCTGTTAACGTGCTCCTACACTGTGGGCAACCATAGGGTGTCTCAGGAAGCGTGTGCTGGTGGGCTTGTCATGCAGTTTGAAATTTTGATTTTGGGGGAGAATGTCAGGAAATTAATTTTGGATTAATTGCCAGGAAGCAGTGGTGATTTGATGGTTGAGCATCTTAGCCTTGTTTATGTAGGAGGGAGGGCAATGAAGTGGGGCTGAAGGTGTCACGGGCAGTAGGGCTCGTACTGGTCAGGAGGGAGAGATGTTTGGTCGCTACTGTGGGAGCAGGGTGTCCTGGGTTTGGTCTTGTCCCAACATGGTCCTGGAGTGACTGTGTCTGATGTTCATATTCTGTGAAATTGTTCCCATCCAGTAGGGGATCCCATGGCCTGGCTTCATGGGTCTCTCCAGGCTTCACAACACACTCTCAAGGGAACCTTAGCATAGTTTAAACGTTTGAGGGAAGCACAGGGACATCTGTTGAGCATCCCATGAACATGACTGCATTGTTTGGACCTAACTATGTAGCCCAGGGGATGGTTAGGTACTTCTCTTGGTTTAGAGCTGCGGTGAAGAAAAAATAAGCCGAGACCCCAAGGACACTCTAATTGAACAAGTTTGAGAAGGTCCAGCCTTGCTGTTATTTCACTGCCAGATGTTGGGTTCCAACTCCTGGGCCTGGAGTGTCATTCCTCCATCCCTTTCTCTTCACTTCTCTCCCAGCACAGAAAAGTTTGAAGCTTGAGAACCTGTGCTGTAGACCTGCGCTATATGATACAGTAGCCACTTGACACACATGTCTATTTAAATTTAAATTAATAAACAGATAATATGTAAGTAATCAGTTCTCTGATCCCACTGGCCACCTTTCAGGTGCTCAATGGCCACCTCTGATGAGTGGTTACACGTTAAACAGCACAGCTGGAGAACATTTCCAGACCTGGAGCAAGTCCACTGGGCAGGGCTCCTCTAGGGACAGGTGAGAGGGCTCTCTCCTCAGTTCCTTTTATCTGTGCCCACAAACTGGTCTCAGTCCCACGCGCCCAGTCATTCTACCATAAGAGGATGCCCATGTACAAGCTCTTATTCATACCATTAAAGTTTTAGCCAGAAGCATTCCTAAGCATGGAAGTTGCCAGGCCTCCTCTCCCCACTCACAATTCCGAGACTGGCAGTGACAGCCCCTATCTGTATGGTCCGGACAACACCTCGGCTGATATATTTGCCTTTGTATTATTTCAGCTTCATCTTGAGCATCACTCCCAGAATGAAAAGATGTCTACAATGTAAACAGATTCTTATTTCCACAGTAAGAGCCACCAGGGCAACAAACAAACACATGTTAACAGAGAAACTCATAAACTTATGGTCTCGGCCTCCAGTAATTAAGGGGTCAAAACCCTAGAGCTCAATAAGAGTATCTTTTAAAGACAGGCAACTGAATTAGTGCACTGCTTCCTACCAGACAGCTGGGAACCCCTTGAGGACCCACGCTGACCCTGATCATCACTGAGTTCCTCCAACTCCTTAGGTACAGTTGGGTTGGGGAAAGCACTTAGCTTCCCCTAGAATTAAAGTTCTTCTGGTGATGGAAAACAGAGTTGTGAGCTTGGATTAGGAATCAGACTGCCTACCTTTGATTCCCAGGTCCTTCACGTTCTGTATCTGAGCACTTAGACAAACCCCTGAACTCTCTGTGTCTCAGTTTACCCATTATAAATTTATAGATTTATAGAGAGGACAAAGGACAGTATCTAACCCAAACACTGGTTTTAAAGTTGAATAATACATTTAAAAGAAAAAATAAACAGGTAGCTTTTAACAGTGATAAAAACAAAAACAAAAAAAACATGAGAGCCAGTGCTAGTTTTGTAGTACAGAAGGTTCTAAAGTAATCCAGGATGAAGATGACTAAAACCTGGATCAGGGATTTGCCTGCAGGGATAAAGAATAAATGAAGATCTTCAACCTTTAATAGAAAAAAAATATTTGTGTATAAAAAAAGCCAATCACCTTGAGAATGACTCTTTCTGTATAATACTAAGTTCCATTTTAACTCTGAAATCTCAAATTCCATGTAAAGTGAGTTGTTGGTAGGTTATTTAATCTGCAATTAACTGGCCTTTACCTTCTTTTATTAGAAATGACAGATTCTTGCTTAACAGCTAATATGCCAACCCACTAAACCCATTACTTATACAAGTAAGTGCAGTTTAAGCATTTAAGGGGAACAGTATCCACAAAGTGCTGATATCAGATTAAAGCATTTACACATGAGGAACGTCAGCAGAAAGGAAGTGCCTTGACTGAGGGGACAAAAGCCTGCAGTGAAGCACGAATTACCCACAACACCTTCAACGACCTGGCAAACTCCAAGGCAAACGCGTTGCAGTTGTCAAGGTGGCAGGAAGCGTTTACTTCCCCTGTTTATCTGCACATCCTTGTCTCTGTCATTGTCTAAAAACTAAGAAAATGTCTATTGTGGGGAAATACAAAGCATAATTTTATCACAGTCTAGAGTTGTACAGCTCTTAATGTTGAACCATCCTGAGATAAACCCTACCTGCAATTATCTTTTATTGTAATACTGGAGTTACTGTGCTATATATTTAATTGGATGATCTGTGCATCTGAAATTCTAAGCTAGATACCTTCTGAATTAGTTGGGGAAAGTTGCTTTCCCTTTCATTGTGTTGTGTATTGAATGTTTGTGTCTCCTCAAAGTACATAGGTTGAAGCCTTGATACCCAGTGTAACTGTATTTGGAGAAGGGGCCTCTGAGGAAGTCACTGAGATTAAAGGAGGTAAAAGGGTGGTGCCGGACCCCATAGGATTAGTGTCCTTATAAGAAGAGACACCGGAGAGCTTGTGCGCTCTCTCCCTGTGTCTACCCGCCCCCGGCCACCACCCCATCCTTCCGCAGGCCCCCAGGAAAGGGCATGTGATGACACAGAAGCCTGAATCCTTTTCTTGGTGCCCAAGGCGGAAGGGGGCAGTGGCGGGCACTGTACCCCCATCTCAGTCTCTTGTGTAAATTCCACCTGGGCTGCACGTGCTCTGGAGCACCAGCTCCTCCTGGGGAGGCCCATTTTGGTTCCCACTTCTGCCGGGGGCGCAGCAACACTTGGCCCTCCCTTCTCTCTGTCCAGGGTGCTCGTAAACTCCTCTCCACGTGCTCTCATCATCTATGTGTCTAATTCCCTTTTTTTCCTATTAAATTCTCATCGTCGAAACATGAAGAACGAGTTCCGTTTCCTGTTTAGACCTGACGAATATGGGTCCCTTAACCAAATAAGTGCTGATTTATCAGACACAATAAGAAGTCTAGTAGTAATCTTGCCTTTTGGGTGAGCACATCCTCACTCCAAACAGAATCACATTACTAAGGAAGAAGGGAGATGAAAATTAGCAGTGTCTGCCACAATTTAGTTTTTGTTTGTAGCTGTATTTGTCAATTTGATAGTTTTCATCTTTTATGAGAAGTCTTTAATATCGTTCATTAATTATTAGAAGTAAAAGAGGAGTTTGTTTTTACCCTTTCCTGTATTTTCTGTTGTGACACATTTCCTTCTCCTTTCTCCCCAACCCCTTCCTGTCTCTAATTTTATGAAACCTTCCCTCATGCTGGGTTTCTTCTTTTATTTCCCAGTTCCCAACCAGCAGCTTCTCTTCCTTTCTGCTTTAAGCATAAAGTTTAATTAGATTCCTACATACTTAACTGATAGTTTGGCTGACAGCTAAAACTGTATGTGTGAAATTTGTGTTTCATGGTGATTGTAATTAGTTCATTATGGAAATGCTCTTAGTTAATTTATGAGATTACATTTCTCATGTTTTCCGAGTATTCACACTGTTCCCATTCACTGTCTATATTGCTTTTGCCTTTGAGTGAGAGAAAATCCAACTTGGAGGGTTTCAATCAAATATGGGTTTATTTTTCTCAAAGGTTAGTGTCTTCTGGCAGTGGTTGATAATAGCCTAATGATGCTAGACTGAGCGTCTGTATGATTGTATAGGCCTTTCCTTATGGTCACAAGGTGGCTGCTGATGCATCCACCATCATATCCACATTCCAGATGAGAAGAAAGCACCAACCACATGGGTGTTTCTTTTATCAGAAAGACAACAATGTTCCCAGAGCCCTTGCAAGATATATTTGCTTACATCTCCATGGCCACCCTCATCTACAGGAGAGAGTGAGAAAGCAAGTGTCCCGCCTGGAGATAGTCATATAGCTTCACAAACGCAACAGGGATATATCATCAGAGGAGAAGGAGGACGTGAATCTTAGGTAGATATTTAACCATATACGTCACACTACCTATCTTCAGAAATTAAAAACTATGCTGATATTCTGATTAGAATCGCTGCAAGATTCCCAGTGCTACCATATATTAATTTGAGTTTTTGTTTTTTGTTTTTTTTTTCGGTATGCGGGCTTCCCACTGTTGTGGCTTCTCCCGTTGCGGAGCACAGGCTCCGGATGCGCAGGCTCAGCGGCCATGGCTCCCGGGCCCAGTCGCTCTGCGGCATGTGGGATCTTCCCGGACCGGGGCACGAACCCGTGTCCCCTGCATCGGCAGGCGGACTCTCAACAACTGCGCCACCAGGGAAGCCCTAATTTGAGTTTTTATCTCTTTGCCACTTTGTCAGGATTGGGGAGAATGGGGTCATTGCATATTGAATGAGAAGTCTGTGTCTTTTTCTAATTTCTCACCTTCAGTCTTTTTCCCACTCCAGTTTCATTTTTAATTGCTCTTGAAATTATTTCCTTGATAAGAAATTGGATCGAGCCATCCTCCGTCTCACAGGACTCTTTAGCATGGGATAAAGGTCCTTCACCCTCTTTGTCTGCCATTTTCTTCATTGCTTCTTGGGGCAGAACCCAGCATCATGCTTTTCTCCACTCGGGGCCCTTCCACATGTTGGGTCTTCTGAGTTGAGCACACTCCTCTTCTTGCCTCCCTGAAAAACTCTTACCCATTTTTCAAGGACCAGCTCAAGGTGCCTTTTCCATGAATCCTTCTTCAGCTCCCAGATGGCATGGGAGCTGCTTCTGCAGCAGTCACGGCACCCCGCAGCTGTCCTCACTGAAACTCGACTCTCTGCCCCCCAGCTGGCACTGAGGGATCAGAACGGCTTATTCCTCTTTTTACCCCAAGAAAAGTGCCTGTAAGCATGGTAAGAACCTAAATACTGGACTAGATGAATAAATAATAAAGGAGCAAATAAAAACACTTTAATGAGAAAAGTACTTTTTCTGGATTCCTAAAGAATAATTTTTTAGAAAATACCAAATAATTTCTTTAAAATAAGAAAATAGTATTCTGGGAAATCTTATTCTGTGCCAGTGTTACCTACTCAAGACTTAATCTCTGAGCATGGTTTTGGGATCAATTGTGGAAGTCCATCGAATCTCTGTCTCTGTTGCTCTTTCGTACACACAGGCACAAAGACATACACAAACACACAGACACACACACACAGACAAACTCAGGCAAAACCATGCCCAAACTATCTCATACCTATACATGTTAATTCTAAGTTTCTATTTTTACAATAGTTTATTTTAAATTATTTATTGGTCTTAAAAGTAAAACATTATTTTTTTAATAAGTGGCACGGAATTAAAAAAATAATAAACCCTTTAGCTGTTACTTTTGTAAGATGTGGCTTCTTAAATATGCTCTTAAAGATAAAAGTGCAGAGAAATGTGGGCAGTGACATGTCAGTGGGTGTAAACTGTGGTGTGCCAGAGAGTTTAAAAGCTTATTTAAAATGTGAAGATAAGCTTGATTCCAAAATTATTCCATCTTTATTTTTCTCTGCTTTTTTTTTTTTTGACTTGAAAATATTTCCTATGTAAAATGACAGGAGCACCCTGCTCCCAAAATTACAAGTTTGAGAAGAAATTTCATGAAACATTGCCAAATCCCCCCTTATTCTCTCCCTCATTCATGGTAACAGAAAGGTCCTAATGAACCAGATCTGATCATTTGACTCTCAGAGAATCGGATTTTATTTTGGGCAACACCTCTGCCTGAAATGTCAGCCTTTACCTGATTCTCAGACTTACTTGAAGTGGGAGGGAGAAAATAGATGTGATTGTATTAATAATAGCTAAATGTTAATATGACATTAGAATTGGAATGGGACAGCCTATGCTTTTTAGCTGTCACTCTGAATGACAGCTTTCCCATAGGTGAGTCAATAAGGAAAGAAATCGTGTCGGAGGATACAGTCCATGATAGAAAGAAGATAAGGATAAAGTGAGAAATCACATATTTTACTTACAGAACTATCAAAAGCTTAAGGCTAAGTACTATCCACTGTCTGTATTCACAGTGTGTCAAACCTTGCTTTTCAGTCGTTTTCATGGCGAAACAGAAATCAGGTGTAGTTAAAGCCTTGAACTGGCCCTACTCACTCTCACTTGGTTTTTTTCTTCCTTTCTCTTGTCTTCAGACCTGTTGAAGTCTCTGGAATTCCATCTCTAATGAACTGTCAGATCAGAAGAGAGATAAGCTTAGACAATTATTCCAAGAGGTGATACTGTCTGTGTTTGGATTGCAGGGTGTAACTACCAACCTGGCCCAGACAACTTACGAAATCTGAAAGAGTCCTAATCAAATAAACTGTAATACTCTTTTCTGGGCCACACACTTCACCATCATGTACGAACATGCTCTGTCTCTACAATCCCGTCATATCCACAGGATGTTGACTTAGTGAAATACCCCCAGTGAAACATAAAAAAAATTATCCAGCTCCCCAGAAATAAGGATAAATAAAATATGCACATCATTTAATTTTAGTCCCATACTCTTATCTGAGCTCAATTCTTTACCAGGTTCTCCTAGTATTCTGGAAGATCCTGGAATAATCAGGTCTAATGAATAATGAAGAACCTCTAATCCATGAGGGAAATTAGCTCTTGTTCCAGTAAATCCCCTCATCTTGCCTTTTACTTACTTTAATCTCCTTCCAGCTTTCACTCCTTAGGGCTACCTAGTCCCTTATCTTGTTTGATCAGAGCAGAACTTATTATCTGACCTAAAATATTTGTCTGATTCTTTTCTCATCTCTTCTTTTCCCTTCTCTCTTTCTCTCCCTCTTTTTCTTCTTTTCCTGCTCCTTTAAAATATTCCTGGGCACCCACTCTATGCCAGAAATTGTGTGCTGGGACTGGAGCTTCAGTGGTGAGCAAAACACATGCATTTCTGACCGTCTGGTGGGAGAGAGAAGCACGTAATCACACAAATAAGAGATAATAATACAAAGAATAAAGGAAGGATTTAATTTATATAGCTTATATTAGAGAAGACAACTGTCCAGAGGAAAACGTGAGCTGACAGCTAAAGCACACGTAGAAGTGAGCCAGGCAAGTAGAAGAGAGTCGTAGGCAGAAAGCTCAGGTGTGAGAAGGCTCTTGGGTGGCAAATAAGATGGTACCCTGGAGGAGCTTAAAGACCCATGTGGTCAAAGGATAGTGGGGGTGGTGGGTGGGTATTTTTGTGAGATGAGCCTGAGAAGGTGGTGTTGGGAGAGATGCAGGATGTTGGAAGCCAAGCAAAAGATTCAGGATCTTATACGTACTGGGAAGCCACGGATGTTCGTTTTCCTATCTAGCAGAGGAGCGACATAATTTGGTTAGACTGAGGCAAGTCAGGAAGGCCATTCAGGAAGCTATTGCCTGAAACTATAGCTTTCAGAGAATTGCACGTGGAGTAGGGTGATAGCTGTGGAAATGGGCAAAATGGATGGGTGATGATATATTCTGGAATTCAAATTGATACCTGAATTGGATGGAAAGGAAGGGAGATAAACAATTGAAGGGTAGCTATAAGATTTTTGGTATTACCAACAAGGCTGATAGAATTACATTTTACAGAGATGCACAAGATGGGAAGAGAATCAGATTTTGAGACAAAATATTAAGGGTACATATTTTATTTGAGACCCCTGTGAGACCTTCACAAAAGGTGATGTCAGCGCGGTCATTGGGCAAAAGGAGATACAAGTGGGGGAGTCATCAGCGTTTGGATGGGATATGAAGCTATTGGAGTGGTTGGAATCATACAGGACAAAAGTGGATTTAAAAAGCTTCTGGTACCAAACTTGAAGGAACGTTAATATTTCAGAGATTGTGCAGTGGAGTAACAGATTGAGAAGGAGTGAGCCATAAGGTAAGAGAGTACGATTTCACGGAAAAAACAAGCATTTCAGGAAAGGAGTAGAAGTCAAAATGTTGAATGTTACTGATAGTTCGGAAAGGAATTGAAACCCGTCCATTGAATAGAACAAGATGGGCATCACTGATGACCTTCCTATAAGCAGTCTGATTTCATACATTTTCTCCATCTGAGGTGACCTTTCAGGGCTTCTCAGCTACCTTGTGTCTCATGGAGCTGCCTTTCTCACCCACTCCCCAGACTCACTTTTCTGTATGTTTATCCTTCTACCAGTCTCCTGCTCTCAACTGTTTTCCCTTCCCCATGACGGTGGTCCCAGCTGCCCTCTCTCAGAAGAAATAGACACATGGGCATAAACTCCCCCAGCCATCCTCCTGCGCATCCCTTCTTCTGTGTGTCCGCATGAGTCTGTCTACGTTTACGCCTTCATCCCTTTCCTCTCTGGGATGTTCCTGCACCAATGACTGTCCTTCCTACAGGCTTGCTCTTCGCGTCTTTTATTTACTTCTCTGCTTACAATTAAGCTGAAGCTACTCCACCCTCAAATACCTCTGCTTAATTTTCAGGGTGCCACCCTAGCTTTCCTTCCCCTGACTGGTAACATTCCAAGGGATGTTATATACAATATATATACATATATTCCCTAATTCTCCCATATAAACAGCTCTCTTCTCTATGTTCTGTGACACTTGGACTCCACCACAGCAGTGGCATTATTCACTCAGTGTCTGTTTTTGCCACTAAATTCTGAGTTCCTTGAGGGCAAGCGGCCATCTTACCCATCTCTGAATGCCGCTCACAAGACAGTGTGTGACATAGGGAGGTTGCTCCACCATTACCTGAGGAATAAATAAGTGATGCCTTAGAACATTATTATAACTTGGAAAGTAGTTCTTAATATAAAATATTGACTTTAATAATGTACTGAAGATTACACTTCTCCCCTATAACCCCACTTCCATTGCTGGACAAAATCAAGTTAGATTATCCAAGTTAAGCCAACAAAAGCCCTTAAAGAAAATGCATACAAAACCTTTCTTCCAAATTAAGCCAATATATTCAAAATACCAGAAGTCCTTTGCTCACCCCACAGTGATAGCTGACCTACCCATTATACACTTTTAAAATTCTAGCCTTTTTCCTTAAAGAAGAATTGTTGCAAACACAGCTCTTGCCAAGTAGAGAGGATTCAGCATTTCTCATCCACTGATGTTTTAAAAAACAGCTGTTACAATGCCTATTTAAACTAAACCGAGGATATGTGAAGTTCTTCTTATATTTACATAATTCTTCATGCGTGAGTACTTGCCGGGTGTTTATTTTTCAAAACTCGTGTCACATCTGTCTTGCACACCATATTCCTGATGACATTCTTTTCATCTTAAATCTAAAGGTTTAGGCATAGTCAGTGCTGTCACCTGCTTGGTAATGCTTGGGAGATCGACAGCATTCTGTAGACAGACCATCTGGATCCAACGATTACATCCCGTGGGTTGTTTAAAAGGAAGACTTTAATGGAGAGGAAGTGGCCTGGCCGAGACATTTTCTCTCTCCTGGTGCTTCTGCTTTAAAGGCTAAGTATCAGATTTAGCAGAGTGTGATAGAAATAAACGTAATCAATCTGGCTTCTGAATTTCTACCTGAAAAGAAATGATAGCATTAGGTTTACATGTTTGCTAATATAGCCAGCTGTTTTGCAATAACTTGTGGTGAAAACACTGACATATTTATAACTTATGCGGAAAAAGAGAACATTTTTTTTCTGGTTTAAAATGAGATTTTTTTTAAAAAAATAGCGATTAACTCTCAAAATGGAAATTATATAAGGCTAAATGAAGAAAAAAGCCACCCCCGCCGATTTCATGTTACTTGATTACCAGAAGTTATTACACTGATTTTTTTCATGAATATATCTAAAGAAAATACCAGATACATAACGGAACATATATTATATGCATATATGTAGAAAATGAGAAATTTTGTGTCTTCTATTTGCTATATCAAAACAGACAGATAGGACTTTCCTCGTGGCACAGTGGTTAAGAATCTGCCTGCCAATGCAGGAGACACGGGTTCGAGCCCTGGTCTGGGAAGATCCCATGTGCTGCAGAGCAACTAAGCCCACGTGCCACAACTACTGAGCCCGCGTGCCACAACTACTGAGCCCGTGTGCCGCAACTACTGAGCCCACGTGCCACAACTACTGAGTCTGCGAGCCTAGAGCCCGTGCTTGGCAAGAAGAGAAGCCACCACAATGAGAATCCCGCGCACCGCAACAAAGAGTAGCCCCCGCTCACCGCGACTAGATAGAGTCCGCGCACAGCAACGAAGACCCAACACAGCCAAAAATAAATAAATAGAAATAAATTTATTAAAAAAAAAAACAGACAGATATTTTAAAAAGTACCCTATGAGTTCCGATGGGCTTGTTAGTAGCATTAAAACACCATGCCTTTTTTTTTTTTCCTAAATAAGAGGTAACAATTTTCTAAGAGAGCTTGGAAGGCACACCCAGCAGAGCTTAATAAATTATTTGGAATCTAATAGAATTTCATTTCCCCCTACTTACAAGAAAGTGCTCCTCATATATGTGGGCCAGGACCATCTTATTCTGGGTATTGGAGAAAGCCCTGAACTGGGAGTTGGAAATTCATATTTGTGTATTAGTCCCATTTCTGCCACTAAATTGATTGGCAAATTACTTCTCCGTTTTGAGTCTCATTTTCTTCAGCTCTAAAATAAGGACGTGGGCTAAAAAATATCACCCAAACCCATTAGTAAAGAGTTACTAATCAAAGGGCATAAAGTTTCAGCCGAGCAAGATGGATAAGCTCTAGAGATCCCGTCCACCACGGACTGGAGTCAGCAAAGATCCCCTGCACATTTTAACATTTATTAAGAGGGTAGAGCTCGGAGGCTGGGGGGAGTAGAAGGATGGAGTGGAAGCTTGGGGTTAGCAGATGTAAACTATTATATATGGAACGCATAAACAACAAGGTTCTCCTGTGTAGCACAGGGAGCTCAACTCAATAGCCTGTGATAAACCATAATGGAGAAGAATATAAAAAGAATGTATACCTATGTATAACTGAATCACTTTCCTGTACAGCAGAAACTATATGTTACTACAGTGTTACAATATTGTAAATCAACCATACTTCAATAAAAAAAGAGGGCAGAGCTCATGTTAAGTGTTCTTTCCCCAATAAGAGAACATTTCAAAAAAGAGAAGTTGAGGGCTGTGTATAGTAAGAATGGACTTCATGAATTTCACTTGGACTTTTCCAAGTACTGCTTTCTGTGCTCACTCTGAGTACCCACAGCCTGAGTTTCTCTGCCCAAGAACCCATGGGTTTCAACCCAATCCTCAGGCATCTGTGACTTGTATAACCCCTGCCATCTGCACTGCAGGGGCTCTGATCTGGCCCGAGCTGTGGTACTGATGTGAAAACCATCTCTACGCTGACAGGTTCCTTGCAGAAAGGATGAGTGAGACAATCCCGGTTGCTGATTGTACAGAGAGGTTGTTAAGGCCCTGAAATGACTTGAATAATTGACAAGGTAGTTTTAGGGAAAGAACCACAACTTTTTATCTACTATTTTTGAAGTAAGTGTGTGCCTTTTGGGACACTGAGCTCATCCTTCGAGTGTGTCCGGGGATTGGGAGTGGGGAAGCTTGGAGTCCCATCTTTTCCTTGCACTGTTTCTGGGACCCTGGATAAATGCATGCCTGGCTCCTTCAATAAAAAAGCCCCAAAATACCATCTGAACACCGTACTTAGTGTGTACTTATCCCATGTGGTTAAGTACCTGAAGGTAAGACACCACCACCAAAGACAACTCCCTGGATGGAGTCATTCAGGAAGAGAGTTGGAGGGATTTCCCTCCACTCTGAAAATGTCTGAAGGAGAAACAGACAAAGACTTTAAACACACTGTTCTGGTGGCATCAATAATTTAAGCTACTGGCGTGGTATCTGGGGACTTTTCGCCACGATTCACGTCCTGGGCAGAAGAAGGTGATGAAAATTGTGGGTGTGTCATCCAAGTGCCTGATTGATGGGATAATAAATAGAGAAGAAACAAGTTGGTGCTGGAGAGGAAAGCACAGGGAAACTATTGAGGACTCAGAGGATAAAACTGTGAATTTGTTTTACCTTTAGAATATGTTGTGGTTGGAATAGCGCAGCTAGTTTGGGGATCTGGGGGTGAGCAAAGACAGAGAGCGATAGCGTGTGGAGGTGAGGCCTGGGTACTGCACCAGAGATTTTTCACATTAGGCACGGAGAGAGGTTAATGTCGCACACCTGCTACAAATGCGACACGAGACGAGGCCTTCGGGGTGGATTCCAGCGTGTTTTCCATCCACCTGCAGTGTTTTAGGCGTGGATCCTGGGATCCTCAAAAGTGCAGGGAAGGGCGACATGATCCAGGAGATTTTGGGGGAAAGCGCCCCAGACCTCAGCTTCCGGAAGCCACATGTGGCCTCGCGCAGCGGGGATGCAGCGAGAGCCACCGACGTGCGTCATGGCTCAGTTTTCGCGACAGAGGAAGAGCTGGACCACTGATTTAGCAAAATCTAAAATAAATACGCAGAGCAGCCGTGTTCCCGGTTTGGAAAAAAAAGACAAACGCTGGGTAATTTGAGTGAATAAGAGAAATTTTATCTCAACTCTCAGACCCAGAAGAATGGTTTAGTTAATGTAGCAATTTGACCTTATTTGGGGTTTTCCATTTATTTTCCATTAACTAATGGAAGTAATTGCTAATCATAGGACAATGAATGCGCTTCAATATTGCAATGTGAGCAACATCTGGCCGTGGATGCTCGTTAGAGATGAAGAGAGGAGACGATCCTCTGTTTGAAGGGCACTACAGCTGCTTCCTGGATGGCCCATTAGGTCCGACTCAAATTTTTTGTGATTTTCTTTATTCTCTAATTATTGGTCCACAGAGAAGTTATTAACCTTAATGCTACTTTAATTGAAGATTTCTTTTCTCCTAACTCCTGTAGGGGTCCTTTTGGCACCAAAATCCTGACTCTTATCTCCACTGGCTTGTGTGTAGTGAGCTGGCTGTAATATGCATTATTTATGATAGAAGGATGTTACACAGTATTTTTTTCTTACCTCAAACGATACCAATTTGAGCATCATGGAATATGGGCCTTTGAAATAGCAGCTCTCTTTTCCAACCAATGCTAATGCAATTTATGAATTGGATGCTGCTACAATTCATCAAAAGGTTTTTTGGTCCATAAATAAAATACACTAAACAAGAGGCAACTGTTTTGCCAGACAAATACTATTACAAAAAACAAGACACAAAACTCTGATACGTATGCATCTAACTATACACTAAATAAACCGAATTGTCTAAAAATGCACAGATCAAAACAAAAGGGCATGGGGCTTCCCTGGTGGCGCAGTGGTTGAGAGTCCGCCTGCCGATGCAGGGGACGCGAGTTCGTGCCCCGGTCCGGGAAGATCCCACATGCCGCAGAGCAGCTGGGCCCTTGAGCCATGGCCGCTGAGCCTGCGCGTCCGGAGCCTGTGCTCCGCAGCGGGAGAGGCCACAGCAGTGAGAGGCCCGCGTACCGCAAAAACAAAAACAAAAACAAAAAAACCCAAAAGGGCGATGGTCTTCATATAACATGGTTTAAAAAAGAAAAACTGAAGAGAAAGCAGTGTGACAAGCAGGAATTTAAGTTCTAACACTCTTTGGTAGTGGCCTCCTTTTCAGACTCGAGATAAACAACTTGATATCAGAGGCTGTCTCTCCTCTTTTAGTGAATAGTGACTAAGCACTTGGGCAATGGAGTAAGGACTACATGATCATCCTCCACATACGACTGTGCTGGGCACGTGTTGTGTGTCACCGTTACTGCAGAAAGATATGTGAGCACCTTTACACTGCATATGTCATAGTAACCCTGGTAGCAAGATGTGCGTAAGTCACGATGCAGAACCGGAGAACTCAGAAGCAGGCACTCATGAAATATGATGATTTAGACCTAGATTTGATTTAGATATAAAATTTATGCGAGAATCTCGACAAATGCAACATTTTCTCAGTCAAAAAATTTGCAATTTTTGCCATGGCACAGTATCCTTAAACCTTCATCCTTATAATTGGGCACTGATAGATTTAAGCATCTTTTCTTCTAAGCAAATACTTGTCATCCATTGAAATAATAGTCTTTAGCACATATGTTTTTATTAACCATTAAGCTTTGTAAGTTCTCAGGGTAAAGCTTCTTAATGCAATAATGAAAGCAACATGGTGATATATAAAAAAATATATTTTAAATTTAAAAAAGAGTAAAGTGTTGGAGAATTTCAAGAAATTTGTAGAATTTATAATGTATATACTACCCATCATACTTACAAATGAAAACTGCAAGAATGTTAGCTATGTAGCATTCCACAGTTAGCAAAAGGCAAGTTGTGTAATAATATTCAGGTCTTCTCTTGATTTCAAGTCAAATGAGTTCAAAATAGATCTATAGTGTCCAAAATTATTTCAAAAATATTACAAATAACTTATCCCAATCTTCTCATTTTGTCTACATAAAATTTTATGTGTCTGTAATATTTCCATAGAGCTTTATATATATGTGCATATTTCAGAATATCTTTATAAGCAGTACCTCATTTTATCTTCACACCAATTTTGTGGGTTGGGTGTCATTATTCTCAATATAAAAATAAGCAAACTAAGACACTGTGACTTGCCAACCTCATGTAACTTCTTAGGGGAAATCAGATTCAGAAAGATAATTATACCATAAAGCTGAGAAGTACAAACATTATGCTTTTTGTATCATAATAGCTTATTTTTTGTAATTCTGTATTTTTTCCATAGCTGTGCAATTGACCCTAAATTTAGTTTTCCTAATTAGACTGATGGCCATAAATATATATATTTTAGGTCTGTAAGTTATTTTCTAACTTCAACTTGAATTCCTATGATTTCACATAACTTCCCAAAGGTATTTTCGTTTTGGCAGAGATAAGGGGCATGAAATGGATCAGACTCAGGTATCACAGTAAGGGTTCTCAGCGGAATTTTAAAATATCTTTACAAACCATGCCTGGCATTTAAGCACTTTCTAATACACATGGAAGGAAGCAAAATCATTTTCAAAGCCTCTTCCAATGGAAAGCAGCCAGCTGGGTTATTTTATATGCTCGTGTGTGTGATGGATTTCTACCATTTGAAAAGGGTCTTATCTCCGCGTGGGGTATCCTTAACCAGTATTTGTAAACCGTCTACAGAATAGTTGGAATCTTGGAAGAGATTCCTTTCGGAACCTTGTGTGTGTTGTTTCTCCTATTTCAGTCCCTTCTGTTAGATCCCTGCCAGAACGTCCTTCTTCATCTTACTTTAAATATACTCTGTTCTTACTTTTATGACTTTCAATAGACAAATGGCAACAGAAACACCTCTACTGTCTCCAAAAACAAACATGCTACAAAGGGACCAATCAGGAGGTTTTTCAAGGAAAAAAAATTTCGGCGTGGGACCTTCCAATGATTTGCCCTGGAATTCTCTAAGAGTAGGTCAGGAATCTTTATTTTTAGCAAGGTCACCTCGTTTACACCAAAATTCGATAGTCAATGTTATAGGACAGCGTCCTGAAACATTACTTACCCTATATTCTTTTTGGTTACCTGTGATAGTATCCTTTTGTTACTTACAAATGATACGCATGTAGGACCATAATAATATGTTTTTTTTAAAAAAAAAGTCATAACAGGCACTTGCAAATATTTAACATTGAGTCACAAAATTTTGTTAACATTGCTGAAAAAATCATAGAGGTTTGTCTTCATTCTGTGCTCTAATTGTGATGGCTTGTACATCAAAAGGTAATGATATCTCACAACATAACGTACATTTAGGGCCCTATCATTGCTAATAATCTTGGATGTAAATCCACATTTCTATTAGTGATGATACTTTTTTTCGGGATTCTGTATCAGATCTGTTAAAGACTAGGTTGTCACTTGGTTTAAACTCACCGTGGAGCTGATGAAGATTCCCTTTAATGTAGCAGGTCAAACTTTGCCTTTTTCATGCTGCAACATCTCTAATACTCAATCAAAATGATGCCCGACTTTGCAGAATAGATGTCACACTAGTGGGAAGACTCTGTACTTCCCGGTGGAGCATCAGCCTTGCCTAGGTTTCCACTTTTAGTCTTTTCTTCCATGGTTTCATTTCAAGAATCTTCTAAAACTAAAAATTATTTTGTAGAGATCATTTTAGTTAAAATTAGGTCAGGACTTCCCTGGTGGTGCAGTGGTTGAGAGTCTGCCTGCTAATGCAGGGGACACAGGTTCGAGCCCTGGTCTGGGAAGATCCCACATGCCGTGGAGCAACTGGGCCCGTGAGCCACAACTACGGAGCCTGCGCGTCTGGATCCTGTGCTCCGCGACAAGAGAGGCTGCGACAGTGAGAGGCCCGCGCACCGTGATGAAGAGTGGCCCCCGCTTGCTACAACTAGAGAAAGCCCTCACACAGAAACGAAGACCCAACACAGCCAAAAATAAATATAAATAAATAAATTTTTAAAATTCATTAAAAAAATTAGGTCATACAAACTCTTAAATCCTCTTAAGTGGTTGCATCTAAACTATAAACTTTAAGGTAACAGACATATGTGGCAGCTGAGCCAATAGGCAGACCCTTGCCCTGGGTGCTCACATTCTTCTATTGGGAAGGACCTTGCACCCGAACGGTATGAGCTTATCTGATACTTAAACCAAGTGGATGTGCCAGTGTCAACCTATACTTCATGCAGTTGGGAAGCCCAATGTGTGTCTCATATTTCAGATGAAATAATATAAGCAGAGGTTTAACATTTCCTTCCTGTATCTCAGTGGGTCGCTTTGGGCTCTCCCTGAACTGTACAAATACCCTTCACACTTTAGAGACCACCATGCTTTGGAGATAAAGAAGCTGGATCAGTCAAATCAATCTCACTGTTTTGAAACTAGGAAGAGAGGGCTGTGAAAGGCATAGAAAAAAGAAATGTTTCGCGGGAATATCTGAGAGAGCTAGAGATGGTAATTGAAACCACATCCAAGGAGGACAGAGAAAAGTTGGAAGTTTTCTTTCTTCCATATTTCTGCCATAAGGAATTCAACATCATTTCTTTAGATAGCCTGTAGCAATGAAATGACATGCATTTAAATTAAAAATCTGCAACATACTTATCAAACATTCTAAATGAAGGTGTTGCTGCATCTTTTTTTTAACTTAAGTGTGTCTCAAATGTTATAAGTACTTTACATTAAGTAGGGAACTACTATTTTTAAAAGAACTAGACATGTTTTATGAGAGCTACAAAAACCAAAGCATAAACATTACAAATAAACTTTGATTGCTGCTTCAAATGCTATTATCCAGTTTTCTGCAGTGAGCAGACCCTAAAATATAATATTCTCATAAGAATAATGCCGTATGTTCTATTAAATTTTCTTTCAGATGTCAAAGACAACAAAATGTAGTAAAAAGGAGTATTTTAATGGTTAAGATGATTTGACTGTTAAAGTATTTACTGTGAATATGGTGATAACTCAGTAAGGAAAAAAATTTACTTCCTTTATAAGTGATAATTTATAAAGTACAAACCAATTTTGGATAAACTGTTTTAATGATGTAAATTGTGCAATGTATATGTATGCCTTTCTGTTCTCAAATGGGATGTTTAAATAGGTCACACATTTATCAACTTGTGATACATCTAAATTCCTTTTATAAAATATACTTCCCATCTCCATTCACGGCAATTTTCATGCTAATTATTATTTTTGCATTTCTACAATATGAATAAATTAGCATAAATATCTGGCTGTATGTCTAGACTATATTTGAAAACGCTTTAAAAGCTGCAGATAAGTTGCAGAGTTTAGTGGGAGGTGAAAAGCACTGTTTAACATTTGTAAATATATCACTTCTGCAATAAGATTTTATTATGTAAATAACATTTGTTTAATAAACTGTTTGCTACGGTTATTTGCAGATTATTAATGACGTTTATGAATAATCTAAAGAAACTGATCAAAAAGTAAAACTGAAAAATCTCTACAGTTTGTTTCTTCTGCAAACTAATAGGCTGTGCATTTCTCTGTAATTCTGGTTCCTTATGTGGATGTAAAACAATATAAAAAAATCTAGACCTTCACACTTGCTTAAGTCTGTGAAGAAGAGACGTGTCTGCATTTTTAAATGAGTGAAAGACGTTCAAGAAAAATTGGTTGACACAACTGCTTAAGAGTACAGAATGTGCTGTCCAAGGGCCATCTGTACGTTATTCACACAGGATTTGTACATGCTTCCTGGGTGTTCAGTGTTTAAAGCAGGTCATTACTCTGAAGAGCTCACCTTTACCACAGGGGGGACACAATTTACCTGATTCCTGGCTTGGAAGGTCTGAGGCTACCATCCAAATTTTAGCCATCCCACCTGCTGCTCCTGAGCTCTTGGTAATCTTAACAACTTTTATTATTCTAACATATTTATTATTTATAGGGCGTTCCTAAAAACAGGCAAGCTATCATATAATCAATTTTTATTACATATTTTATATATCTTTTGTTATGTTATGCATTTATCTTACATATTTCTTACGTATTTTCACTTTCTTTCCTTAGATCTCTAAAGGGTATATTTATAATAGATTATGTAAAGAGAGCTTCCAATATTTCTCAGCACTGCAGTTAAATAGCAGGGCCAGGAAAGGAAACTAATATTTGTGTTGTGTGTGGGGGGCAATGTTAGGCAAACTCTATACATTGTATCTTTAAATCTTACACTAATTCTCTAAAGTAGGCACTGTAATCTTCATTTTTACAAATGATGGGACAGAGATACAGACCTAGTAGAAGCAGGCTCTCAGAGCTAGAGAAAGGCAAGGCAATGCTGGCATTTGAGCTGGGTTTGTTTTATTCCAAAGTCTGTAACTTTTCACTATATAAAGTCATTCCCTTTCACTATATAAAGTCATCCCCTTTCACTATATAAAGTCATCCCGTTTCACTATATAAAGTCATCCCCTTTCACACATCTGCTTAGGAAGCAATGGATTCATTGTCAAGATAATTTTACTGCATCCTGGTCATTTTTATAAGCTTGCTCCTCGTAGCTATAAGTTTCTGACACTTGAACTCCTAAGTTTAGCATCTAAACTAAGGACTGCTGACTACACACTAAAAGCACGAATCACTGTTAAATTCCAAGTTTTGTTGTTGGTGGTGCTGATGGTGTGTGTGTGTGCGTGTGTGTGTGTGCGTGTGTGTGTGTGTGTGTGTGTGTCTGTTTATGGTTGAGCTTCATTTAAGATCACAGATATTTATCTGGATGTTTGAAGACTTTTACAAGTGTGTTCGTGTTGACATTGTGAAACATATTCTGTGAGTTATCTATAACCACGGGGCAAACCACTACAAAACCTGGCTTAAAGCCACCACCATTTGGTTGTCCAAGATTCTGAGCTGACAGTCTGGTCTGGATTCAAGTGGGTATATTTACTGCTCCAGGTGGCATCGGCCAGGCTCACTCATGCACTTGCAGTCAGTCAGAGTGTAGTCGAGAGATGGCTGGTCCCTCTCGGAGGGTCTGGGACCTTCTTTCTGTGTCTAGAGTGGCTGGGACTGCTGGACCTCTCCCCCAAGAGACCTTTCTCTCCCCTTGGTGTCTCATCCTCGTTGACACTAGCATTCACTTGTTCACAAAGTGAAAGGCAGCATTCCAAGAGGGTGGGAAGGTGAGACCAACACACGAAAGTCACACAGCATCACTTCTGTCACATCCTCTTTGTCAAAGCAGGTCACAGGGTCAGCCCACATACAAGGGAGAGGGATAGACCTCACTTCCTCACAGAAGGAGGTGGAAAGAATTTGTCATTTTTAATCTACCATGAATATAGAAATTTAGAATGCAGTTATCATAATGAAGATTTCCATCTCAAACAACTGCAGAGAATCAGAATATCCTCTGTTTGAAATAAAAATGAGTCTTGTATTTTCCCTTTCCAGATACAATACGTGCGTCTTTACTAGTTCTAGCATTTATGTATTTGTTCAGATAACCTCTTCTAATACAAACGTTCAGTGTTATGACTTATCTGATATTGACTCAAGCTGAAGGCGGAACAGATCAAATTTTGACATTGGCTGTTGAATGCAGTACACCTTATTTCCTCTCCATGTATGAATAAAGTGATTGATGTGTCAGCTGGAGACGTGACACCCTTCCTGTTGACCTTGCTACCTGGTCAACAAGAAGGGTTCATTCAGAAGGAATGAATCCTAGCAAGGTTTATTTTTGCTTAAATCAGATAAGGGAACGATGTCTGACTCTAGATACAGTTCTAGTGTGAACCTCAGACGCTTTGAAGCAGATAGTTTATTACTCTATAGCCAGTACCTAATACAATCCTTGAAGCCTGCAGGTGAGGAGCTAGAAAAAATGACATTGAGAAATCAATATTCTTTTAGCAACACAACCAATCAAAAAAAAATATTGAATTAGGTGATAAAATGCTTCATGGGCTTTCCCCCTACATTTATTTTAAAGAAAAAAATCAACCTTATTATTTGATAAGCATTCCAAATTTTAGTATTTTTCTAGATTAGAAGTTTGCTATAATTAAGCTGCTAAGTAGTTTACCATTAAGTAAATGAGATGAGAGAACTACTAGAAGGTCTGTGACCATGTGATGATGGCAGTTGTGTTGAAAAAATTCATTAATCAAATATCCTATTCTTTAGCTCTGCTAGCCAAGGTGTTACTAAACTGAGTTTTATACATACGTATATTGAATAAAGATGACTTTCAATATTGTTTAGATGGGTTCAGATGGGTACATAGAGAAAAAACTCCAGATTGAAAAACAAGTTAGTAAATTTGAAAATATTATTATAACTGATGCTATAACTTTATTTAATAATCACATCACTGTCCATTAAATAATGAAGTAATAGCTCCTACAAGCAAAGGAGGTCTTTTATTGAAGTCATTCTATTATAACAATGCTTCTATCAGCAACTTAACAAAGATCTCCACAGCCCCACGTCTTTCCGTGTTGTTTTTCATTTTCTAGAGTATTGACCCTAGAGTTTACATTTTAACCTTTATTTGCTTTTGCCACAATTTTTGATCACTTACTTTATTACATTTGATGTATTAGTTTCAGAGTTTCAATCAGGGTCATAACATTTTAAACTCAGAGATGGACTCTTAGATCTTTCTTTTAACATTTTTCTATTTTAATTATTTTAAGCTGTTAAGAGTGGAGTAGGGCAATTTTAGGAGGTGGTCTAAAATGTATGTGGCACCAATGGTGTTCAGTTCAAGAAGTCACTTAACGTAACACACAGAAAATTATTTGCTTAGTTACTCTTTTTCAGTGCTGCAAAAGGTGTGTTAGTACCGTCATTTATAAAAAAAATTTTCATATATATATTCCCAGGCATAATTTTATTATAACCTTTTCCCTTTATTGGACTGCTGAGTTAATTTTAATTAGAATCCTGAGATAACCAGTTCTTGAGATTGAAAATGTTATCACTTGTCTGCTAATCTCATAAAGCTCTTATGTTTGGTTTAACATGTATGTAAAGGACGCTATATTCAGTATCAGAAATATTGCCCTTTAGGGGACTTCCCTGGCAGTCCAGTGGTTGAGACTCTGCACTTCCAATGCAGGGGGCGCCGGGTGGATCCCTGGTCGGGGAATTAAGATCCCATATGCTGAGGGGCATGGCCAAAAAATTAAAAAAATATATTGCCCTTTGTACCTCTGATATGCGGTTATTGTCTTTACCAACGTATATAATTCATACATTGCATTTGACTGAAGGGCATAGAATAAAGAGAAACAGTACTTGATAAAGAAGTTAAAAGTCGAATTTCACCCAAAGCATGGAATTCTTTTGTTTGTTTACTTTTCGTTTGTTTGCCAACTATAACTATAAAAGAGAAGTTAAGTAGATGTGATTCTCTTTAGAAACAACACACACATTCATATACAACATGTATAAAAAGTCTAAAAACAAATGCATCAATCATTATATTTTTATAAGGATACCTAGTATAGGGATCATTAATTTCTGTATCCTTGCTCCATTATTTAATATTTCATATTTTGGTTGTGTGATATACATTTTACATACACAAAATAGAGTTTGCAATTCACTAAAAAGTACAACTCGTTCAAAGTGGATGAAGAAAATGCTTCCAAATCATATGCACCTAGTTATTTATAGTAGTCTTTCTGTGTTCTAAAAGAATATTAATTGTTTAATTGTTTAATTAGTATGCCCAATATGAGATAAGAATAATTGAATTACAATTAGAAAAATATCAAGCTAAAAAAAGAACATTTTCCAGAAAGAAAAAGAACACTTTCTCTTCTCAAGGAAACTGATGATTATACCTCATCACATTTAGTCAGCTGGCAAACATTTATCAAGTAACTAGTGAAGGCTGACATGCTGCAGTCCTAAACCCCGGTACTTAAAATGTGACCTTATTTAGAAATAGTTATTGCAGATGTAATTAGTTAAGATGAGCTCATATTGGATTAGGGTAGACCCCTAATCCATTACGACCAGATGTCCTTGTAAGAGGACAGGACTATGAAAGCAGGAACACAGAGAAAAGGCCATGTGATAACAGGGGCAGAGATTGAAGTGATGCGTCTATAAGTTGAGGAAGACCAAGGATTGCTGGGAACCACCAGAAAGTGGAAGAGGTGAGGAAGTTCTACCCTAGAGCCTTCGGAGGCAGCATGGCCCTGTGGCACTTTGGTCTGGACTTCTAGCCTTGAAAACTGTAAGACAATAGATTTCTGTTGTCTTGAGCCACCTAGTTTTGGCACTTTGTACAGCAGCCCAAGGAAGCCAATTTAATGAGTAGCAGAGAAAAGGGAGTGCATCTGAGATGTGACCCAAGGTCACCAGTTGGCCTCAGCTGCCTTAAATAACCCCATTGCAACTCTTTATAATAAAATTGTCACTGTTGTCCTTACCTGATCTTTAATTCCTATCATCAAAGTCACTTTTATGAGCTAGACAAAACCGGCAAGTCCTGTCTTCAGGGAGCCAATGTCTAATATGCATTAGAGAGAAGAGGAGATACAGGAACAAACGAATATAATTTATACAAGTTAGTATAACGTCTTAGTGCTTTCTTCATCTTGGTCTCACTTTTGTCTTTCATACCTAGCATAGGGCTTGAAATGTATTATGAGCTCAACGAATATCTTCCTTTGAATGAAAACCTGAGGAGGATCCTAAAGGGATGGTTTAAGGACAGCCAAGGAAACGTACCTTCCCCATCTCCACCCTCAACGAGATCACACTTCCCGGAACTAATGGTTCTAAAATCCAATTTAGACTCTACTGAAAATTCAGTAGAGCTCTGATTCCAGGTTTATTTATCTTTATTCATAATTAAGTCCTAGGTCTAGGGAGCATGCAAAGTTCTCCTTTCACACCACATTACTATCACACTCCCTTTTGTTTGTTTCTTTAAGACACATTCTTCCGTTAGCCTAGCCCTTCAACTTTAACTTGCAGTTTTATGACTTTGAGAAGAATGCTTAATGAATTCTTTGTACCTCCATTTCCTCATCTGTAAAGTGAATATATCAATATCTACCACATAGGGCTGCTGTGAAGAACAAATGATCATGTATACTAAATAAAGTCAGTAGTATCTTGTCACTCCAAAAAATGGTGGCGCTGTGGCTATGATTTCGTTTTCAAGACCATATTCATGCATCACTTATTTTGTGTTTTGTTTTCTCCTTTTCTGTATGTTTATAATGCTCTCGGTACATAGCTTTCACTTTTCTTATCACTTTGCATTTTTATTGATTCTTGTCCGCATTTCCTGCTATGTCATCCTTTAAGTTAGGGGCTGCAGCAATCACAACACCCAATATGAATTAGTTGCTTATCAGTTTTGAATGACTTTAAGGTTAGGAATACTGTCAAGAGCTGAGGCAAGAGATCTGGATATCTGTATAAGTGAAGAAGTTAGGAACTTCTGGAGGGTCAATGCTGAAAAAGATGCGATTCTGAAAACAGTAAAGCAATCAAAACCAAAACTTGCCATCTTTATTTTGCCTGGGCCCAGCCCTCCTATTAAACACTTATGTGTCAGCCAAAAGTTATGTGACTGTGCCTTGGTTATCTGTAGTTCTTAGGTATTCTGAACACTTCAGCTTGCCATCTGGTTTTAGCGTAGTGAAAGCAGAAACTGCAATAGAACATTCCTTTAACTAGAATAGTTAAAGGAATAGTTTCCTTTTCCTTTTTGCTTTCCTTTCCTTCCTTCAGGCAATTAAATGTGTAATGTGTTGTGCTACAAAAGTATTCGCTAGATCAAAAGAGGTTTTGATGTTTCAGTCTTATTTCTCTCTTGGGATGATTTCATAATGGTTTATGGACGGGGAAGGGCTTGGGGGAGGATGGAGGAGGGAGTGAGAAGAGGCTCCCATGTCCAGGACACACGTGCTCCTGGTTCTGGAGAAGACATAATTTAGAAACTTCCTAGTCCTTTACAGGGGATGCAAATTTTTAATACTAAAGAAGAGGACACACATACTTTATGAGAAATGCATTTTAATTCTCCCAGGTCCCATGCAAGTTGAGAAATGACCAATTTCAAGTGTTGTAACCTTGTATACCTTGATGGCTTAGGGACTGCCCATAACTGTTATGAAGAATTCATAAATAATAATGCCGTTCTGAGGGATACTTTTACCCAGGTACTAATTTTCTTGTGTTTATTGTAAACTTCCTCTTTGTCCTCTGGACTGAGTGGGAAATGGGGAGCTCAAATTGAACAACAATCCAAACCCCTCCTTCCTGTTATCCATTTGCCCCATCTGAAATTCAGAGCTATAGTTACCATCTGAAAAGCTCTGTGATGGAGGATAAATGGCTTATTTGTTCTGTTTATTGTCATCATTGAGGAATGAGAATATTGAGTGACTTTCCTCACATACAGAAACAGCATTCTCTGCTATGGCATCGTTTATAAGCAATCACTGACTACAGAGGTTTGGTGAGTAGCTTAAATCATGTGCTTGTTATCTTACGTTTGTTTCCTCTTCTTCTCACCTGCTTTGTGATCTGAGATGATGTCCTCTATTGTTTACATCACGCAGACCCCCCTACCTTCTGGCTTCTAGTTGAGCTGGTCAGTGAGAGATAGCAGAGGAATTTGAGAAGGAGGAAAGAGAATGAGGTCAGAGAATTCATCATTCTCACCTCTTCCCTCCCTGTGGCCGCAGCTGTCTTTGGATCATGGCTGTCATTCTCCCTGAGTTCTGCAGAAATAATGGCTTCCTACTGTTGCTAGTCCCTGAGTGCTTCATTATTCCTTCTTGGTTCCATTAAATCTTATGTAACTCTGTAAATAATCTCTTACTTAATTAATGGTCCCTCTGAATTAGCCATTTTTTCTTTTGGGCCCATGAACGATGCAGCGTTTGTTACCAGGGGTGGACCTAGGAAACGGATTTCCAAAATGGTAGCTGACATGTGAGATGAGACCCTCTGGAGAGAAAGAGAAACCCCCCAGTCCTCAAACCTTTCTTGGTTCCACCCGAGAAAGCACCCTTCTCTTGCACGATGTACATGGAGACATAAACTTAATAGCTGTTGGCATCTGGATGTAAGGGTTGGATTGGCCAGGAGTGTATGTAGTGAGAGAAACTGTGAATTGAAGACAGAATCTACCTGATGAAAAACTCATGAAGAAAAATGATCAGGAAGGTGGGAGAGAACCGTTAAAGTAGGACAACCTCGAAGAACAAGAGGAAGATATTAAGAAGGAAGAAGAGATTAATCCTGGAGCAATGTTCACGATTCAGGGAAGCCCATTGTTTTGGCAACAAACTATTAATTCTACCTCCTAATTCTCTCAAATCCAGGACATGTCTCTCCAGTCTCCCTGACAGAACACCCACACCATCATCATCTTCCCTGGGTCAGGCCTCATGACTCGGTTTCCCATCCCCACTCATGTTCTTCTCTAATTTGTTCTCTGCAAACAACCCCATTACAGTTATGTGTCCTCTAAAATCAGCTGTGGCAATGGTTGAACAGCTTCGTGAATATATTAAAACCCATTGACTTGTACACTGTATAACTGGGTGAAGTTGTAGTATGTGAATTATATTTCAATAATGCTGTTAAGGTGGCTGGTTTTCAATAACTATTTCCTGGATGAATAAATGAAAGAATAAGAGATAAAGGAGGACTTTTAAATTTTAGGATAAGTGAGACAAATATGTTTACATTCTGAGAAGTGACAGTTGGGAAGAGACAGCTGAAAAGAAAGGAGAGAAAAGAGATCGTTTTTCTTTTTTTGCGGTACGTGGGCCTCTCACTGTTGTGGCCTCTCCCGTTGAGGAGCACAAGCTCCGGACGCTCAGGCTCAGCGGCCATGGCTCACGGGCCCAGCCGCTCCGCGGCACGTGGGATCTTCCCGGACTGGGGCACGAACCCACGTCCCCTGCATCGGCAGGCAGACTCTCAACCACTGCGCCACCAGGGAAGCCCAAGAGATCATTTTTTTAATCTAACTTCCTAGTACAAACTGAAACTGATTCACCTTTGTATTTGTACCTGCATATTCAGAAGTGGCTATGGGGACATTTTTTTCAATGAGCCTTTGTTAAAAGTAAGCACCAGTAACTTATCTGTGGTTTTCTTCAACACCTCTCTACTAAGAAAGTGTATACACTCATCTGATTGTCTTTCTTTTCAAAGACTATTCACTATTGAACAAAATGCTTTCTTATTTATTCTAGCTTTGTAATTAAGGTATCAATCTCTATTCTGTTCATTTCTTCTGACAGCAGGTAAAATAGTGGACAAGAGGTTTTATGCAGAGCTTTTAGAGTTACATCCTAAATGCCATAGGTTAAGGACTGCTGTTTCTAATACAAATAGCTTATTTACCCCAGGATTTTAATCATTCTCTAAGAATGGGTATGTCACAGCAACTTCTAAACCATTAACCTTGATTTTTCATTAGTGTTTATTCTCTTGTTAAGTGTCTCATGTGAGATTATATTTTCATGAAATGTTACTTCTAATAGAGATCTGGCATTTGGCAATTACTCACGAGTGTTGCATCTCCAAGGTTACCAAAGATGCTTCTAGAAAATGAGAAAGGAAGATAGAAAATCCTCCAGGGAATATTAGACACATCCCATTGTTCCCTAGACAACTGAAAAAAAGCCATGGTTGATACTGTTATCACAAAAGGATCAAAAATATATTGTTCCACAGGCCTGTTTTATGGGTTTTTATATAGGAGCTAAACATAAAAATAGTCCAGCACCAAAGGAGGGGAATTAGGAGAAATAGGAGAGATTGAAGAAAATCAACTGAAAGATTAAAACATCTTTAAAATCATAAGACTCTTTGTGCACTCTCGCAGCACCAAGAATGTGGATTTTCTCAAATAATTTTGCATACCTGAATAACTTAGACACCTTTAGGCTTTCTGAATTAGACACTTTTTGAAGCAGAAAAGAATATGTTTCAGGAGTTCTTTTAAAGCAAAAATATAGACAGTAAAGAGAAACCAAAAAAAAGTGAAGCTGGAGAAAGTGGAAAAAAAATAAATAAGAGAAGAAAAAGAAAAGGAAACAATGTTATGGGAAAATAAAGATGAGTGAAGTGTTGGGGGGTCCAGTGTTAATAAAAGTTTAAGACAAAATTAAAGGAAAACAGTGAACATCATTATTTATTTCCATTATATATGATTAGATAATAGTATTTACGCATGTTCAGCTCTTTTCCACAAATATGTTTTAACTTTCTTTAGCAGGTGTCCTGTTAGGCTATGAAGGTGAAGAGCTGAATGAAATACTTTGACTTTGAAGGACTGGTAGTAGAAGATGTACCCAAGAGCCTAGATGTTCCCATTACTTCATTTTTCCATGCAATAACAGAGGACTTTTCTAAAAAATTTCCCCTCTTTGCTCGAGGTTGTTTGAGTTCACAGTTTATTTCAATGTAAATGCTTGGACATATATGTTTACACACATACGCATATGAAGGTACAGTACTACATGTATAGCATGCTCCTTCCTCTTGTCTGGTTCCAAGCTGTCGTGCATGAGGAGTGAGACAGGCGGGGAGGCATGATGGGGAGAGAAGGATCAGCCTGAAGATGAGAAGGCAAGACAGCAAGAGTGGGAGTGAGAAGAGAGGAGAGAAAGTGATCAGCAGCCTCGAGATACGGAATTTAGGAAAGAGGAACACAAATTGAATTTTTAGGAAGCTGCCTTACTCCGTTCAGGCTGCTATAACAAAATGCCATAGCCTGGGTGGCTTAAATAACAGACATTTATTTTCTCACAGTTCTGGAGGCTGGAAAGTCAGAGATCAGGGTGCCAACTTGGTTGGGTTCTGGTGAGAGCTCTCTTCCTGGTTGTAGAAGGCTGTCTTCTTTCTGTGTGCTCACATAGCAGAAAGAAAAAGAGAGAGAGAGAGAGAATGAGAACTAGGTCTCTGGAGGCACTTATAAGGGCACTAACTCTATTCATGAAGGCTCCAGCCTGGTGACCTCATCTAATCCTAATGACCTCCCAAAGACCCCACCTCCTAATACCATAACATTGGGGGTTAGGGTTTCAAGATATGAATTTTGGGGGATGCAAACATTCAGTCCATACCAGAAGCCTTTTTCTGAGTTGTGTGAGGATGATGATGATGTAGTAATTTGAATATACTTATTACCTGTGTCAGGAACAATTTATTTTTATTGAAGTATAGTTGATTTACAATATTGTGTTAATTTCAAGTATACAGAAAAGTGATTGCTATATATATTTCAGATTATCTTCCATTATAGGTTATTATATGATATTGCTTATATGTGGAATCTAAAAAATAATACAAATGAATCTGTATACAAAACGGAAACAGACTCACAGACCTAGAAAACAAACTTTTGGTTACTGAAGGGGAAAAGGAGGGGGAAGGGATAGATAAGGAGTATAGGATGAAGAGATACAAACTCCTATATATAAAACAGGAACAGTTCTTAATGTCAGGACTACTGGGTATGATTTATATGTGGGGATAGCCACGATTTTAAGTGTGCAGTTCTATGTATTTTGACCAAAGTGCATCATGTTACCAATACCGCAGTCAACCCACCAGGAGCAGTTTTAAATGAACTCACTTAACACTCCCACTGATGAGACAGGACCTGTTATTATCCTCATTTTACAGATGAGGAAACTAAAGCACTGAGAGGTCAAGTGCTCAAGTGACAGAGAAGGTGTAAAAACCTGGGAAGTTTGATTTCAGAGGCTGTGTTTTTTTTTTTTTATTATTAAAAAAATTGTTTTTGGCTGCATTGGGTCTTTGTTGCTGCGTGTGGGCTTTCTCTAGTTGCGGCGAGTGGGGGTTACTCTTCGTTATGGTGCACGGGCTTCTCGTTTGCAGTGGCTTCTTTTGTTGCGGAGCAAGGGCTCTAGGTGTGCGGGCTTCAGTAGTTGCAGCACGCAGGTTCAGTAGTTGCAGTGTGCGGGTTCAGTAGTTGTGTCTCGTGAACTCTAAAGCACACAGAGCCTGTGTTTTCGATGAAGGCAGGTGTCTTGCTTATCATTCTGTTGGGTAACTTTTAGTAACAAGCTAAATTAATTTTCTAGGCTTTTTGGACTTGGTTTTGTGTTTTTATTGGATAAAACAATATGCTGAGAATAACTCAAGAAGCAGTTTTATTGTAAAGGCAAATGGATAGATAGAAAAGAGAAATAGATGTTAATGAAGTATATAGATATTTACACTAATATTCTGCTCATCAGTTATTCTGTCTACAATATACACTTATTTGGAATAAGCAAGCCTTCCTTACGTACATTTTTCAATCCGAACTTTGGAAGGAAATAAAGACAGTATTCTGAGCATCTATTTCTATTTACCAATATTTACCAAATTTTAATGTGAGCTTCTTACATGTAAATGCATGCCAACAGCCACATGACATTACCACCGTCCAATTCCACCAGAAATTCTGGCAATCATATGATAGAAACTGAGGGAGGCATGTCCTTTCCTCTAATGCTCTTTTGTCTTCCAAAAACACTGGATAAGTCAGATCCAGAGTTGAAGGTTCCAAGGGGTTAGACACAGGGTGGGTCAGTAGCAAGGACACTGGACTAGAATCCAGGAGAGGGAACGGCAACAATCCCAGTTATGCTCCTTCTGGCTCTGGCCATCTCTGAGGCGGGGCCAGGACTAGGTTCTCTCTGCGACGCACCCCAGAATCTTGTGGATGATATAATCATATCATATATATGATATGGTGCACGGCCGCTGGGAAATGTGTCTTAGCCGGCTAACTGACGTCCTGTGGAGTCCTGACTAACCTGCAAGGGCACTCCTGTATCCCAGGCCAGACCTACTTCTCCGTGAAATAAGGGAGAGAACGAGCTTTCCAAACATTGTAAGTGTAGTGGGTATTCACACGTGTTCTTGTGCGTCACAGTGTACATCACAGAGAGAAAACTACCCCTTAAGTGTTTACACACTGTTAGGTGTGTTTCTGCAACTTAGAGGTTTGTAGATTGGAGGGATTATCTGTAATCCCGAGGATATATCCATCGTTTGTCAGTGAGGTCAAGCATTAAACAATTAAAGCCACTGCAGAAACAGTTATGTCATTACAATACAGTAATGCCCAATGGACACAGTGAACACATATGAGGGGTCCAGCCCTCTCAGAGGGGTTGGAAGTCTTTCTGAAGAACTCTGTCTTCTTCCTTCCTCATTAGACCAGGAGATTGAGCAGGAGTTAGTCTGGCGGAGGGGCAGGTTTAGGGAGCAAAAGGGAGAGGGCCTTAGGGTGCCCAGATGACGAAGTCAAGAAGGACATTTATGCAAAGTCCTGAGGAGCAGTGTGGCTAGAGCTGGGGGCTGCCCAGCCATGGCGGGGCTGGGGCTGGTGGAGCAGCTGCAGTCAGCAGGTCCTGCGGTGTCCCGGTGGCCGTGGAGATGATTGCGTAGAGCGTGTCATCATTAACCCAGTAACAGATTATTAAAATCTTTTTAGGTTCATTATCTGACCTTTTATTTTTTTAAAAAAATATTATTTTGATGTTTACCTAAAAGCATGGGCTAATTTCCACTGTTGTCCTATGCCTGAGAAACACTTAATGATGAAATAGCAAAAGTTGTGGTAAGCCCACACTTTATACTGGCTTCCTTCATTGTGTAGTAATTTATACTCTTTTTTCCCCAGAGAGAAAAAATAGACCACATTGATATTTTTAAGGGAAAAAGTATATTATGAAAAACATTCCACAACAATAATTTTAAAATGATTTTAATTATACTCTTTCTAGCTTGCTGATTAAACTCTTCTCTATCTTGGAAGACATTTAGTGGACCAAGGAACAGGGGAATGTAGTTCTGTGTTCTCATTATTTTTTGACTTTTTTCTCTTTCCTACTGTATTTGACCCTGTGGAGGGCACATGCCTTACACATCTTTGAACTTGCATGGAGTCTAGTATCAAATACAAGGAGTTGACAACTTAACGCAGGTCTAGATAGAAACTCTTTTGAAATAAAAAATGTTCCTTCTATTTGAAACCAATCATATATTGTCTTTTATGAATTAACTAAGATTAAAATAAAGGGTTACCATTTCCCCTAATAAGGCAAATTTAAAAATCATGAGCGTTCTAATCTGAATCTTTTGTTAGTTTCTGCAGTCAAGTGGATTGAAACTGGTTGAATTGAAAATTATTTTTTATGTTAGACTAACTTGATCCTGGAGTTTTAAAGGAACTTCCTTTTATTTTTGATGTTTTTCTGATTACAGTGTTTGTTCATTTTGTATAATGCTATGCCACATAAAAGGGAAAAAGGAAAATCTACTTGCTAGCTGTTCATTACAAACCACCTCATTTTTACTTTGAAAAACAATGTGTTTTTCAATTCTTAAGTTTCCACTTTCATCATTTTTGTGTGAATCCCCTTTAATTCATAGTGTAATATATATACATATAATACATAAACCATAATTTATGTATAATTATACATAAAATATATAACTATAAAAGTTTTCTTTAGTATATATTTACATTTTATATATGCATATATGCATTACATATGTATTCTGTATATGTATATATATAAAAATACATGTGTATGTATATAATCATATATATCTTGTGCTGTTTATTCTCTTTTCCTGGTATTTTTCTTCTTGAGTTGAACATTTATGACACAAGAATTAATGAGTTAAAAGTGTGTCTTTATTAAACAGGTATACATACAAATAATAATAAAACAGTTATGGACTGCTTAATATAAGGTAGATGTAACCAATTTCTATAGGTGGGCATTATTGCTATTTCAATTTTATATAAAAGTAAACTGAGCTCAAAGGGGTTAATTTCCTTAAGGCTTCACAGCTAGTAAATTATGGAGTTCGAATCCAAACAGTCTGACACTCAGTATTGTGCCCTTGAGGCCACAGTCACACACACACTCACACACACACAGCACACAAGCACAGAAGGGAGGAACCGTCCTCGGTTATAAGGATGACATCTTAAAAAGAAAAATTCATTCTCATGACTATTTCTAATCTTTTGTTGAATGTACTGAGTTCGGCTGAGGAAAGAATACAGAAACCCTCTTCATAGTTAGCTTTGATTTGTGTCCTCTGACAACCATTAGATTTGTGTGTGTGTGTGTGTGTGTGTGTGTAGTCTTTTTCTCCTAGTTTTACTTACTTTTGCCTCAGGTATTTTGGAGTTTTTTTTTACTAAGTTATACTTGACATACAATATTATATTTGTTTCAGAGGGATGTAATGTATACATAGGAAATAGAGTCAATAATGTTGAAACAACTTTGTATGGTGCTTGATGGTAACTGGATTGATTGTGGTGACTATTTCATAATGTATAAAAATATTGAATCTATATACTCTGTTGTACATCTGAAACTGTTAGATTTTTTAAGCGCAAAACTTTTCACTTACTGTACATTCTTAGTTTCCAGTTGTGGGTGCTCAAGTCACATAACAGTTAATCACAAGGTGTGAAAACGTCACCTCATGTTCCTTCTGTCATCAGAGGACTTTTCTCAGGCCGTGGCTGTTTTTAAGACACAAAAGTCACACGTATATTATGCATTCCTTTTCCAGCCATGGATGTTTGTAACGAGTACCCACGGCTTAGCTTTATAGAGAGTCTGAAATAATAACTCGTATATATTTTATCTTCTGATTCCAAAGATTAACTGATTATTCCCAGGAAAATTTCAGTTCATAAAGTACTTTTTCTTTTCCTTGGCAAACCACAATTTTCGTTAATATTCATGCTAGTATTTTTCCTTCACATACAAACTTGGTTATTTCCACTTCACCCTGAGTTCCAAATTCATGGCTCTAGGTAACAGCTAGGTAGCTGGATAATCTAGGGGTAGGTAACATATGGCTCCTCCCCTCCCCCTCTTCTTCCCCTCCCCTCCCTCCCCTCCCCCTTCCCCTCCCCTCCCCTCCTCCCTCCTATTCCCTCCCCCGTCCTCCACCACCTCCTCCTTCTCCTGCTTCATTCCCTTCTTTATTGCCATGGGTGCCACCACCTGCTTCAAAGGCCCCCAGCTCCACTTCACCATCATCGCAACTACAGTTCACCAAAGAAGTTTTACTATTTCAGACCCGTGGTGAGAACTTGGCCCACGATAAATTGTTTAGTCTTCAAAGTAATTCTGAAAAGTAGCTATTTGTATCACAGTTCCACAGAGCAGCAATCCATGTTTCAGGGGCCACAGTATACTAAACTTGCAATTTCTAAGGTTTTGCAGCCAATGTGAGAATTAGGAAAAAAATACACGTAAGAGGTAAGCAGAGTGGAAGTGGTCTTGATGAAGCCAAACAAGAGATGTAATGGGAGAGATTTTGAGGATTAATTGTTTATGCAAGAGGTGGCTTAATGGAGCTAAAGATTCCAGAAGTGGGACTCTGGAGAGGTGACCAAGGAGCAGCTGTTGCCGTGGAGGGGGTCCCCGGGCGTGGACGAGGCTGGGCTTGAGTGACGTTAAATGACCCTGCTCATCATCTTTCAGGATGATCTGTCATCCCCCCTCCACTCTCACTGCTACTGTTTTAGTTCAGGTTGTTATATTCCTTTTTTGGGTTACTCAGTAGTTACCCAGTTTCGTCCCTTCCCTCTAATCCTCCTGTTTCAATTCATCTGTTAAACGGTGGCTAGAGATTCCTCTAACGTACAGACTTTCTGGTCTCACTCGGTTACCTTCAGAATGGTTTCACCTCTTTAGCTAGACATTTATCTATTTCATACATTCTGTTACGTATTTCTTATCCCATCTACTGATAGCCTTATATTCTTTCACCCTCTCAAAAGGCCTCAGAAGAGGCCTTTTCTCTATGGCCTCTCCCACCCACCACTCTACCCTTCACCACAGCCCTATGCACCCGTTTGAGCTGTCTGTAAGCACCACACCCTTTGTCCCACCTTGTCTTTGTTCATGCTAATTTCTCCACCAGGTGCATACTTCCATCTCACCTCCAGTGCCACCTCTTCTTGGAAGTATATCCAGGCTTCCTGAAGCTGAGTCAGGCCTCTCTGTTTCTCTATCACTATCACCCTGAAGATGTTATCTGAACATGTAAACTGCATTTAATTAATGTTCTACTAATCTTTTTCATTCACAGACTAGAGATCCTTCAGAGTATGAATTGGACATTCAGTTTCATTCTCCACTTCACACAGTGCTTAGCATCCCGTAGGTATCAATACATGCTCGCTAACTGAATGAATGACCTGATCACAGGAAAGTAGTGAGAGGCCTCCTGTGGTATTCAGTAGTAAACAATTAAGTGTAGGAGTTTTTACTACACTTTAAAAAAAATTTATTTTATTCAAGTATAGTTGATTTACAATGTGTTAATTTCTGCTGTACAACAAAGCGATTCAGTTACACATATATATATTCTTTTTCATATTCTGTTCCATTATGGTTTATTACAAAATATTGAATATGTTTCCCTGTGCTATACAGTAGGACCTTGTTGTTTATCCATTTTATACATAATAGTTTACATCTGCTCATCCCTCCCTCTCCATCCCTCCCACACCTCCCACCCCGCTTGGCAACCCCAGTCTGTTCTCTATGTCTGTTTGAGTCTGTTTCTGTTTTGTAGATAGGTTCATTTATTTGCTACACTTTCTGGTCTAATTGTCCTGGACTCATCATGATGAACTCCCCTGGGGAGAGGAAGGGGAGCTGCCACTTTTAAACACTTCCATTACTTTGCCTTTCTCTAGAACATGATGGCCTAAAGGGTCAAGGCTGAATCCACCTAACGATTTTGGTTTTGTTTTCGTTTTCAATGTGGTGAAATGAGTGAGTGTGCTGCCTTCTTTCTTCCTTTCAACATTTAACCGATTTTCTAATTCATTTCCACCTAAATTCCCCTTCACATGCTATTTTCCACTCCAGTTCTATGTATGGTACCTTCTCTTAATATTCTCTCCCTTTAAACCTACAGAGCACATGTCGCTTCACTGATCATCCGGAAGGAGATGTTGCTTGGAAAGAGAGATAAATTATTTCTGTGGTGAAGGTGTTGCATGACGAGAGAATCCACCTTTAGCTGGGCTCCTGGCTGCTCCATGTTATTGCATTGAAAAACTCGAGTCTCTGAGAATTGTGCATGTATAATGCCTCTCTGTGCTTTGAAAACAGTTCTTATAAGAAAAATACAGAGCATTCCTCAAGCAGCTCGGATGAGCCAGGAGGATACTGGACCTGGGATTTTCCCAATACCTGCAGGAGTTTGTAGCACAACTAAGAGAAATCCTTATTCATTCAGCCGTGCATTCAAACACGTTTACCTAGTGTGCCAACTGGGACCATCAAGTATTCCTCACATGTGTAGTAAATCTACTTACTTGGCAGTCACATTTCATATACCACATGCCGAATATCCTACCGCTGAGTGTACAAAATTTTAGATGACATATATTCTGACTTCAAGTAATTTTAATTGGCATAAATAGTGTGTACTGACAGAGCTGGGTCATCCCTGTAAGTAGCTTCATGACGCCTCTTGTTTGCCAAGCTTTGTGGTAGACACTGGGTTTGCAAACGTGACTAAATATATTGCCCCTTGAGGAGCTCACTCTCTAATTTACCCTGTTAAATAGCCACATATTCTGCCTCATCAATTACAATTAGAACGTCTACAGATTATCGTCCATTTGCATCCATCCCCAGATCGCTTCTCTGCCCCTTTCTGTCTTGCTCTGTGCATCAGAGGCTGGCTGCTATGTTATCTCCCTGAGAGTCCCTCCAGAAATACATGTTCTCCCTGTGTCTTCAGTCCTGGGGGGAGACAGTTTCCCTGTTGCTAGCGCATCGCGGCCCTGGTCGATTCTCTTTATCTTAACTTTTTTCAGTTAAACCTTTGAGTGTGCATTTTTGCTGAGACCCTCTGACAGGCCACAAGTCCAGGGCTAAAAGAGGCCTTTCAAAAAATCTGGTTTATCTTCTGTATTAGTTTCCTGGGTATATGTTTCTGTATCTTGTTCTTGCTTTTTCAGATCCTTCTGTAGCTTCCACTGTCTTTCTCTCCTTTCTAGATAATTGAGGCAAGGCTAGATACACATTCTTTACATTTCTTTCTGGTGCTCACCTATGGAATAGAACACAGATGGGAACATAACAGTGCTCGGTGTACATGCTTTTGAGAGAGTTTACTTAGAACTCAGTTTAATAAAATATCCTGATAGAAAACTACCAATTGACAAAGAACTTGTAATGAAGCCAGACTCTATGACTTAGTTAGTAGTAAGTATAAAGATATATACTATATGGATAAGTATAAGGATATATGATAAATATGAGGATATATGGATGGTTCAATTTTATTATTTAAAAAGATAAAAAAGGAAATCCAAATGAGACACACATTAAAGCAGTTGTAATATCAAAAGTGAATATGCAGACACATTTCCAAAGAGTGTGGAGAATAAGTCAATTCATTTAAATGTATTTTACTCAGCAAAGAGAAATAATTTTTCATCTTTAGAAATAACATTGAGTACTTCAAAAACAATATCTAGATTTAGAAGACAAATAGATTTTTATCATCCTGTATCATATTTTTCCAGTTACTAATGGGGAGAGAGTTGAGAACTAATTCAACACTTCCTTTGTGATATTTTGATTAAGTGCTATACTTCTACACTCATGTTTCTCCAAATGTGGTACGTTGGAATCACTTGTTAATATGGTTGTTGAATACGTAGACACCTGAGCCCCTGTCTGGAGGTGGCGTATAATTTGAAAAAGGACTTCTGGCAATTCTTATGCACATTCAATTTTGAGAGACAGTATCCTACCCAAGACTATTAAATAGAAATCAGCCAGACGGCAATAAAACAGCTAGAAGATTTAAGATCTTCCTGGACAAGTTCGTCAGCGGTTCCTGTTCTCAGCTTCCTCATATGCAAGTGAGCAGTGAAGGACCAAGGAGAGCCTTACAGAGTCTCTAGGATTCTAGATGCTCAGGGTGCAAATGAAGAACCTCACATTTACAGAGACTGTAAAGTATTAGCTGCCATCAGTTACAGTTGTGCAAAGAAAGCTACGCGGAGTTGTTAAAAGTTATCATTGCTCTACGTCTTAGTACAGTTTTCATAGAGCTTAAAATTTTTTTTTTGGCGGTACGCGGGCCCCTCACTGTTGTGGCCTCTCCCATTGCGGAGCACAGGCTCCGGACGCGCAGGCTCAGCGGCCATGGCTCACGGGCCCAGCCGCTCCGCGGCATGTGGGATCTTCCCAGACCGGGGCACGAACCCGTGTCCCCTGCATCGGCAGGTGGACTCTCAACCACTGCGCCACCAGGGAAGCCCAGAGCTTAAAATTTTAATGATAGTAAATCACTCTCGTGATGGCTCTAGTGTTTTTATTTTATGTTCCACTAATTTATCAGTTTGTTTCCTTAAAGAAAAAGTGGTTTAATTACCCATAACAATGCTACATCATTTCAGAAACTTTAGGATACATTTCTTTTTATTTTCCTATGGGCTTACAAAACTTTGAGTTTTTTCCCCTATAGTAGGAAAACAAATGGGCAAAGAGAGGGAAGGTGGATTGCAAATTGTAATTTAATCTCGAGGTACTGATAATATCATAAACATCATCACCATCTACAGGTTAAATTACAACTTTGTATTCAATCTCTCTCCCTTTCTATTACCCAGCACAGAACAAATGAAGGCAGGGTATCTAAATCAGAGAATGTGCCCAGCACAAGACTGACAAATGAATGTAAACTACATCTGAAACTTCCCTAAATGAAACTACCATTTACTGGTAAAAATAAATGAATTTAGGACTTTTCCTATTCCAACTGGGGCTAAACCCCTCAGTTTTCTTTATGAAGACAAAGCAAGAACTTCAGAACTGGCACCCCTAGAACTTCTGCTTTCATGAAATAACGTCTAAACTTGAAATTCTGTGAAGTTTTAAAACTAACATTCAGTGCTTTGCTTAAAGACGGCTTTGCAATCTGGGATTTTCCGTTGTCACATAAGCCTAAACCACATCGGAAATAAATGCTTCTTTGTTTTATAGAGTGATTCAAAATAAGATATTGTCTTTGGATCGTGGTTTTTAAGTTATAAAATGCCCTGAAGGGCTCTGGCTCTTCACAATACTGGAAAGAAGAAATTCACAAAAGTTAGCAAACTCTTTTTACATGTTAGAGTGTGGGAATAAACAGTGGACTCATAGAAGGACAGGTAGCTAGATACGTGAGATCTAAGTGCAGACATCAGGAGGTGGTCTCATGTTTTATCTAAGGCATCATTCCATGCCTCATAGTCACTGCAGAATTATTCTCTGAAGATTTGCCTTGCACTGTATACTTATATTTGTAAACGTGCACCCTTTTGAAGAACACGGCAATTTCCTAAGATGAAGCGCGTTTCTCAGCCCTCTGTAAAGCACTGTAAAATCGGAATTGTACACAATTTAGTGCACACAATGACCCTGAAACTTTTTAGTGAGATAGAATGAAATCAGGGTAATTTTTGAAAGTAATTACTTCTGAAGTTAAAAAGCAAAACAAAACTCAAAGTTGGGAGAGAGTGTAAGAGTCACCTTTATTACTTTATGCTCAAATTACATTATGGGTTAGTAAAGTATCTGCAGGAAGATATAAATACTCTTAGAGAGGGTTTATTTTCTAGCTGTATATTTTTTCCCTGATACTAGAAGCTGCTACAAACCGGAGCATCACTTTTCTTAAAGGTACTGGACAGTATTGATCAAATATTAGATAATAATCCCCTGAAATATGCTATGTAAGGTAAATGTATTTAAATAAAGGAAAAGGAAACTCAATGGTCTCTGCTAAACCAATATCACAGTATGTGATAATAAGTAATATCTAGTTGACAATTTTTAGTGTTTTCTATATGCCAGGCACTATTTGAAGGACTATATTTTAAGTCATTCAATATAACAACCATATGAGACGAGTTCTCCTATTATCCCATTTCACAGAAGAAAATGAGGTACAGAAAAATCGTGTAACTTGCTCGTGAGCACATAACTGGACATTTTGGAGCTGTGATTTAAAAGCGGTAAATCTGTCTTTAGAGCCAGTGTATCTGTCCACCATGATATTCTGCATCTCAGAGACTGAGACTAATGCCACTTCTTATCTACTAATTCAAAAATCAAACGCATAAAACACAGAGCTTGGATATCTGTTATTTTCTAATCATTCCAAAAAATATTCTTTCAGACTTGAATTGTTTCTAATTTAAGTGTTGTGTTATCAGGGTTCTCCAGAGAAACAGAACCAAAAGAATTTTTTCTTTATCGTTTTTTATCTTTGGTTCTTAGTTTTTATTTATCTGTTTGTGTGCTATTTACCCCGCTTGAGCCGGGCTCTGAGCTACTTTTGATTTGTGCTTGACATTTTTCATTATATTTGAAGTTTCTCTGCCATTATCTTTTGAATATACATATTGTTTCTGCCCATTCTCTCTCTCTTTTCATTCTGGAACCTAAATTTATATACATATTAGACCTTTTGATAGCCACCACCGCGGCTTCTCTGTTCTTCATTGTGCTTTTTGTTTTTTCCTCTTTGGGTCATAGTTTGGGTATTTTTCTTGATTTAGCTGCAAGTTCACTGACTCAGCTGGGTCCAGTCTGCTGATGAAGCTGTCAAAGCCATGCTTCATCACTAGCATTTGCCTTCCACTTTCCTTCTGCCTACTCCTCCACTGAAATCCAGCATCTGTTCCTGTGTGAAGTCCATCTATTCCACTAGATTTCAACCTCTGGACCACTTCTACATCTGGGTCTGTTCACTGTTTCATTTTGACAATGAGTTGTTTTTTCTGCTTTTTGTTATGTCTCATCATTTTTGGTTGAATATTGAATATCATATGAAGCACATCAGAGACGGAGATAAGTAGTATTTACACCTAGAAATGAGCGTGCGTCCTATTAGAATTGAAGTGGTCAGGGTCTGGGCTAGATCCGGGGTTCACAGTTATGCTCGGTTATGTTCAGTGCATCAGAATCTTCAAAGCCCTCTCCCAGGTCTTTGCTTTTGTGCTGTGTTTAAGGAGGAGACTGTGGCACCTGAGGGTTTGTCTCAGTGTTTCTCTTCTACCCGCAGCCTTTAGCATTTTCTCAGTGTCTGCACTAAGGAGGGGTTTCTTTTCTCCATGTTCTTATCCATCTCCCATCCGTAGCCTTCTAGGCTGGTGGTGGGGTGTCAGGGAGTTTGCTGTTGTCCTGACCGTGCTGCAGCTCAGGGGCATAGCCAGGCTCCGTGTGTGTGTGTGTGTGTGTGTGTGTGGCTTTCTCCCCCTTCCTGCCTCTCCTTGCTGCAGTGGCCACACAGTGATGCCTCTGCTGGGTCTCTCTCAGGGGCAGAGTTTCCTACCCCTGCCCCGTGTTTGCTGGCCTCCTCCTGCACTGAAGTAGAATCCCAGGCACCAGGATGTTTCTGGCCCTCCTGCAGGGTAGCAGGTTTGTTTTCCCCTTACCCGACCACAGGATAGTTGCCTGCTCCCCCACCACCCCCAGGTGGACAGCAGCACGTTCTTCCTCCAGCCAGACCCTGTGATGTCCGGGAAAGAGGCTTTGCTCCCCCTCGCACCCCCAGTTAAGGCTTCTTGAAAGAAGAGAAGGTCAGGACATTGTCAGGGCTTTGTGTCCTCCACCTCTCCCCTCCTCAGCTGCTGCCGGTCTCCTCTGGGAACTGGGAGTCGAGGATCTGTCGGGCCTCCATCACCACCTCCAGGCGCCTGCTCCGGAGGAAGAAAGGGATCCGCAGGGAGGAGAAACCTTGTGACTTTCTGGGGTAGCACCATCCCCTCCCCTGTTCCTGCACAGATACAGGAGGCCCTGTCCAGTGGGCCACTCTGTCCACAACGACCCCCCTGTGCATCCCCGTGGTCCAAGGGTAAGCGGGAGTTCCCCCTCATGTCTGGGGTTTCCATGGTTTCTCTGCTGGGACTTTATCCTTCACTCAGCCTGTACCGATTCATTCAAATTTAGGAGCATCCTTACATACGTGTGTGGTTGCTTCCTCTTCCTCCCAAGCACAGATGCATACACGATCCAGTTCACGGGTCCTCTCTCTCTTCACTGGGCTCCATCTTCTCTTGAATTTCAGACGACTTGGTTGCTTTCCCTCAGCTTTCCAATAGGATCAAGAAAAAGGATGATTTCTTACTCAGGGTAAGCAGGGCGCTCGCTCTGTCTTTGTACATCCTTGGCAGAAAAAGAATCTCAAGGCTATGTATTGTTAAGAGCCAACCATCAGATGAATAATGTTGAATGCTGTCATTTTCCGAGCTTTTCCAAGTCCATGAATCATACGAATTGAGTTGACATACTTTAGGATGTGAATTTTGTGTTCTATATAGATTAGAATAAATGAAAAACTTAAGGTAACTGTAAGAGTGACACAGACAAAATCCATCTTCTTGAAACTCAAGTGTACTTTTACTTTTTTTAAAAAAATTAGATTTATCCAGATGACCCAAGCTTTTAGCTGAATTTATTGGTTACCTAGTAGCTCTCCACTGCATTTTTCTTTCATAGACTCACCTGAGCTATAACTGAACCATGTAGCAATATGTAACCCAAGGCAGAGCTTAAAATATTTACTCATAAAAATCGCGTTTCACAGTGGAAATAAATTTAGATCTATTTAGCTGAGGATGTTAGATCATTTATTATATCAAAATTTGTGTCTTTTGATTTTTCACCTTTTAAATAACTTTGTCTGTTTCATATGTCCTTTTCTTCTATTCTATAACCATCTAAAACATCAAAAATGCATTTTGCACTTCATTAAACTATACTTTAGGGTTAGTGAGGTTCAGAATTAAGGTGACATTATTATGAATAAAATGACTGAAGCATAATTATGGCATAATTGCCAACTATTAAACATCAACATAACCATTATTTCTAATTTTTATTGGAGTCATTATTAATATAGTTTACATTTTAAATGACTGTTCTCTCCAGATTATAATGCAATTTTATTGGAAAAATAATGATGACAATTTTAATCTTGTGGTAAATACACATTCTCAGTATAATCTGGGGGATAAGAGAAAGTTTACATGAACTATGATGCTTTCTGGCATTAATAAGGGCTTGTGGAGAGAGTATAAAATACACATATAATGTCTCCGCCTGATGACTAGTTTCTTATTCCCTCTGCCTCCTTATAAAATTAGCTAGCGGGGGCTTCCCTGGTGGCGCAGTGGTTGAGAGTCTGCCTGCCGATGCAGGGGACACGGGTTCGCGCCCCAGTCCGGGAGGATCCCACGTGCCGCGGAGCGGCTGGGCCCGTGGGCCATGGCCGCTGAGCCTGCGCGTCTGGAGCCTGTGCTCCGCAACGGGAGAGACCACAACAGTGAGAGGCCCGTGTACCGCAAAAAAAAAAAAAAAAAAAAAAAAAAAAATTAGCTAGCGGGCCCATTAGAGGGAAAAATGGCTGCTCCCACCTGAAACTTCTAATTTAATTCTAATCAAGTCAAACCCATTCTCTGAGTTGACATTAGTTATGCCCGATTAGCAAGGTCTAGAGTGGAAAACAGAAGGAAAAAAGTCTGCAATTCCAAGTCACTCAAAGTAAAATAAAGCATTTATCAAGTTTTGCTAATCTACACTAAAATTCTTAAATTGAAAAAAAAGTGAGTCAGGGGGCCACAGTTCCCAGATATCACACAATTTCTGAAGTAATGTATTTTACTTAATAGAATATAAATGTTTTGCTGCCAAGGACAATGATTTGTACAAAGTTGGGATTCAACGCAAGTTCATTTAATGAATGCATTAATAAAATGATACCCTGGATTTTCCGTGCAAAACATACAAGCATTAATATTTTGTCATATTTTTTAAGTTATTCATTCATCATTCATAGATACTAACTCTCTATGGTGTGAAAGACATTGTGCCAATGCTGAAAAACCCTAATTAAATCTGTGTGTTTGATGCATATTTGGATAAAACTGTGTTTCTGAATTACAGCCTCAGCCCAAGCATCTGAGCCAACATCACCATCATGAGTAAAATTTTAGTCTCTTATTTCCCAGTTTCAGTTGCTGTCTGATGAGGAATGATATTGCACAATGTGAAATCCTGGCTAAATAGCACACTGATGGTTGATTTCCCTGAAATGTTGCACATAATGTTTCAGGGATCTCAGAGAACAGAAGGTGTAATGCAGGATTACAAATGTAATAATAAATGTACAATGGAATATAACTCAGCCATAAAAAAGAATGAACTAATGCCATTTGCAGCAACATGGATGGACCTAGAGATCATCACACTAAGTGAAGTAAGTCAGACAGAGATGACAAATATCATATGATATCACTCATGTGTGGAATCTAAAAAAAAAAAAGATACAAATGAACTTATTTACAAAACAGAAACAGACTCACAGACTTTGAAAACAAACTTATGGTTACCAAAGGGGAAATGTAGTAGGGAGGGATAAATTAGGAGTTTGGGATTAAATATACACACTACTATGTATAAAATAGATAATCAACAAGGACCTACTGTATAGCACAGGAAACTCTACTCAATATTCTGTAATAACCTCTATGGGAAAGAATCTGGAAAAGAATGGATATATGTATAACTGAAGCACTTCGCTGTGCACTGGAAACTAACACAACATTGTAAATCAACTATTCTCCAATATAAAATTAAAAATTTAAATTAAAAAAATAAAATTGCTATACATTCATTAAAAATAAAGAAATGTAATAACCCTCAATTTTCAATTTGGGATGTTAGCTGTCAGCAAATAATCGAAAAAATTATTTAAACTGTGACAAATTGTTATTAAATATTTTCTATTAAACACAAAGTATATTTAGGATTTTTTGATAAGTTTTTCAAAATCTTATCTATCTTTGGATGATTTCTTTTCAAATTATATAGTCATATATAACCTGAATTAAAAACAAAAAAATTGAAATAAATTAAAAAATAAAAGCAGTCCAGAAGTTAGAGTACTATACTTGGAAATGCATTTTTTGCTGTAAAGTTTATTGCAAAATACTGCTATGGTATAGTGAAATCCTTCCCAATGACATGAGTTGTCCGTTGCCATATAATCTACTAAAGTAGAGCCTTTTGCTGGGGGAATAGGGGGGAAAAAAAGAAGTTATTTTTATTCCATCCTACTAACCAAGGCTGTGATAAGCTGATTAAAAAAAGGGAAATTGAATTTCTCAGAAATAATTCTAGTAATAGATGGGTCAGAATGAGATGGAAATGGGGAAAAAAGACAATACTACTCTACTTTAAAAACAGGAAGCAGAGAGAAATCCAGCATGAACTACTGTCAATCAAAAAGTACTCGCTTCCCAGCCTTGCTGTACGTTTCTATTTGCAGAAAGCTCAACTATCTCTGAACTGGATGCTCTAAATAAAAGGTGTGATTTCTAGAGGAAATGTCCTAGCTGTCCTATTTCTTATGGAAAGGGACAAAATTCTGCAACTTCCATGTTGACTTTCCCACTAGGTAGGAAATAAATCCCCTATTTTTATAATATTTTAAAAATTACATTTCTTTGTAAAGAAATATTCATCTCTCATTAGCTAGTTTTTTTTAAAGCCAAAAGAGCATTTTTGATAAAAGAATAACTATGAGTGTATCCACCTGCGGCTGTGTCCCAGTTGTTTTCCCTTAAATACCCTGCCGAAGATTTTCTACCTCATACAACGTGCATTTCAGTTATCTTGTAGACACAAGTTATTTTAAAAGGGGGTTCCCACTTGGAATCCATAATTGTTTGTCTGTAAAATGAAAAGTGTACTTTACTAAAAATTTACCTAATTAGTTATTTCAAAAGTCAAAGGAATAATTATACGAAGATTAAATGCGTCCTACAAATATCCCACTGTGAACACAGGAGTGCGCTAAGTGTCCTGTTCTGTGTAGCTCTTCAGTCTCATTAGAATAGACAAGATGACAACAGGTTACATGTATTTTATATAAAAAATTAACAAAATATAGTTTCATACCTAGTAATACTTTTCTGAGAAACTGATGTCCTGTCAACGTTTAATGTTATTGAATTTATTTAAATTCAAATTGCTCCTAAAAACTCAGCACATTTATCTTTTTTTCCATTATTGAGGTATAATTGACAAATAAAAATTGTATATATTTAAGGTGTACAACATGATGATTTGAAGTATGTATGCAAAGTGAGATCATTACCACAGTAAAGTTAATTAAGATACGCATCACTGCACAGAATTACCTTTTCCTTCCTTCCTTCCTTCCTTCCTTCCTACCCTCCCTCCCTCCCTCCTTCCCTCCATCCCTTTTTTCTTTCTTCTTTTCATGGTGAGAACACTTAAGATCTATCCTTTTAAGCAAATTTCAAGTATATAATCCAGTTTTGTTAACTATGGTCACCATGCTCTTCTATATAAGATCTTAGGAATTAATTTATCTTGCATAAATGCAGCTTTGTACCCTTTGAGCAACATATCCCCATTTTCCCCAACATCCCCACCCCTGGCAAACCACCTTCAACTCTCCGCTTCTATGAATTTGACAATTTTAGATCCATATGTAAGTGAGATCTTGCATCATTTGTCTTTCTGTGTCTGGCTTATTTCACTAGGCATCTTGCCCTCCAGGTCCATCCATGTGGTTACAAACGGCAGGATTTTCTCCTTTTTGAAGGCTGAGTAATATTCCATTATTCACTCCAGTGTATATATATTGTATGTCACATTTTCTTAATGCAGTCATCTATTGATGAACATTTAGGTTGCTTCCATATCTTGGCTATTGTGACTAATGCTCCAGTGAACATGGATGTGCAGATATCTCTTCAAGACCTTGATTGCATTTCCTTCAGATTTATACCCAAAAGTGGGATTCCTGGATTGTATGGTAGTCCTATTTTTAATTGTTTGAGGGACCTCCATCCTGTTCTCCACAGTGGCTGCACCAATTTACATTCTTACCAACAGTGCACAAGGGTTCCCTTTTCTCCACATCCTTGCTTGTTTTCTTTTGTCTTTTTGATAATATCCATTCTAACAGGTGTGAGATGATATCTCATTACGGTTTTGATTTGTGTTTTCCGGATGATTTGTGATGTTGAGCATGTTTTCACATACTTGTTGGCCATTTGTATGTCTTCTTTGGTGAAACGTCTGCTCATTTTTCTTTAATCAAAGTCCTAGAATATTTGTTTACACTTCAAAAACGGCTCCAATAATTTAAGCATGGTACCTCTCAGAGGATGTTAGCACTGGCAATCAATGATGAGAAACCCAGAAATATCTTTATGACTAAATAACTCTCTTTGTTTAACCTTTTTTTTTAATCCACAATTAGATTTATAGCAATTAATTTCCACATTCTCTAATCATAAGGATGTCCTTATTCAAACATTCAAACCAATACAACTTATATGTAGAAAATACATATTTCAGTACCTTTCCTCCAAAATTATATACAGACATTGGATAGAAAACACATTTTAAAAACTCATACATCTTAAACACTAACAAGTGAAAATTATACTCATTATATCTTACCTATAGAACATAACATTTTAGGATCTTATGTTAGGTTCTTCAGGCCTTAGGAAAACAAAATTAAAATGCTCTAGCTTTTATTTTCTTTCCTAGGTCTGGCTACTTTTACTCTCTGTACAAAATCCTTTGAAGTTTCAGGAATATCACTTTCAGATGTAACTCTAATATATACTTGAGACCACTGCCCCCATATCTTCAAGAATTCCATTAACACACACGCACACACACACACACGCACACACACTCCAGAAAACAAAAGTATTAACCAGAGTCACAATATTTTATTTACATATTGGAAAGAAAATTACAGGTGATCCATTTTGTAACCCATACCTTTATTTCTTAAAAATCTTTTCTTTTTCTCAATCCTCTTCTTCACAGAGTAGTCTCATACATAACAAATCCTGAAAACTTTGCTAGACAACCAGACAGGATCGTGTAAAGTTCTGATAAAATGGAATGAAATCTTAGGCTGCCCTAGAATTGTAACGGCTCAGGGTCACCACACAACATGGTTTTAAAACTCAGGACCCTCACGTGGGCTGGACAGAAATGAGCCTCTAGATACATCTCTTGCTTTAAATAGGTTAGAGCTTTCACAGAATAAAATTGTGCCAAGAAGTCACTTTGCTGTCTAGACACACACCTCAATAGTCACAGATAGAGTGGATCAGGTAGGAATCGAAAGATAAACCAAGCTTGTATTTTTCCTAAATCGAAAGATAACCCAAGCTTGTTTTTTTTCCTATCTCGCCTCTCCATCTGGGCTCCTCTTTTTGCCTAAGGATTCTGTAAAATGGTGACTTCTCCCAGTGCAGACTGAAACATCTTCCAGGTTTCTCTCCACTAAGATGTAGACAACTCCAAGGGTTATCAGGTTGCGATAACTACTTCCATTTTCAAAGGGACTAAAGCTTCTATAGCCAGTAAAGTTTCTAGTGACGTATATTTAAATAAAATATAGTCATAGAGATATATTTTGGAATCACCAGAGCCTTCCTGTTCTCACCAAAATAAAAATAAAAGAAATGGGACAATAATTTATATCACACCTATTTTCTTTGGACAATTTTATGGTAATAACAAAGACAAAATATTACCATTATTATTCTTTTTCCCACATTAACGATGCTATAACAGGCTAAGAAAGAGGATATAATTGGCCTGTATTATCCACCTAGTGAGTGGTGGAGCACAGAATATAGACCTTCAATGTCTGCCTTCAATATGCTCTCCTAAAACTAGATTATGTTGCGTGCTCATCCGTGTGAGTGGCTAGTGAATTTTATATGAGGTTTTGCTTCAGGTGTCTTGTGAGCATTTGATCAAACGTTCCAAACTTTCCTCATTCGGTGGACCATATGTTTCTTCTCAAAGCTAACCCAATACTTGGAGTTCACTGGGTTTAGGGTTGTCAGATCAAATAGAGGAGACCCAGTTAAATTTGAATTTCGGATACACATACGAACAATTTTTTTAGTAGAGCTTTGACCCCAACATTGCATGGGCTATATCTGCACTATTTAGACACAGTCCTAAAAATTTTTATCTGAAATTTGAACTAATTAAGTGTCACATGCTTGACTAGGTTCGGCCACCCTAACTGGGGCACACCCAGTTATGGAACCATCAGTCGTAAATCCACCATTTCTTATCCTCGCGTTTATCCCTGTGTTGGGTATGTGACATTGGTTGCAAGATGTTATATTGCAATAGGGAAACTCTTACGGGTACATTGGGAAATGATATCTTTCTCTCATTGTGTTTCCTAAATTGAAGTACGGATTCTATCTTTCACGTTTTCAATCTGAAGAAAAAAAACGAGTGACTGGTGAACAGTATACCAAAGTATCAGTTTCTATATAAACATTATGAACAGTCATGCACATGTTTTCTTTCATTTCAAATTGGCCCCTTGCTATGGAGCTAAATTCAGTGACTTTTTCTATATAGCCTGTGGTGAATTGGTATGTTTGCCATCCATTACTTTTGACAGTTTTAACACAGTTGATTGACTGTTTAATGAAAAGGACATTTGATCATATATATTTTTCATAAAGCTTGTAATGTTTTTCTCCTTACTGAACTTGAGGGCAAATGGACATGTGAGGGGTGAGTTTCAACAGCAAGCTAACATCCCCAGGCGTCTGACGCATGTAGAAAATCTGTAGAGGTCAAAACTCAAGAATATGTCCTTAACCTTTCTTTTGGTAAGAATAGTTTTACTTACCTACCCAGAAATAATAGATATAGCCAAGAAATTGACATCGTGCTATACGTTTGTCACCCTGTAGCTTACAATGCATTTTAACCTGTGTTTCATTTAATTCATATTAGCCTAGTGAATTAGATAATGATCACTCCATATAGAGCTGAATTAATTTTACTCGTTAAACAAGAAGAAACCCTGCTGGGTTTGCTCAAATTCTGTGGTGGTATTCATTTGGAAAAGGCGACCATTGCTGAGCAAATAAGACGTCTTTTATGAAAAAAAAGCATCCTGTAGTTTAAACCTGTCAGCATGAGGACATTCTGACATGCAAAGCATATATTTGGTTTGACACCCTGCTGGTACATTAGAATGAACATGAATGACACACTCTTTCTTATTCTTACATATACGCTTGTGTTGGATTATGTGAGATTGGTTCCAAAACGTTAGAGAGAAATAAGGCAACATTATGTAAAGATTGCATTTTTTTCAAGACTTCCTTTTCTTAGAGCAGTTTTGGGTTCCTAACAAAATTGAGAGGAAGGTGCAGGGATTTCCCATATATCACCTACCACAACAGGTGCAAAGCCTCTACCATTATTCACATCACTCACCAGTGTGGTACATTTGTTATAATTGATTTATTACAATTGAACCAAATCAACCAAAGTCCATAGTTCACTGTAGGGTTCACTCTTGGTGTTGTGCCTTCTGTGGGTTTGGACAAAAGTGTGATGACACGTAAATATCCTGACAGTATCATACAGAGCATTTTTGCCACCCTAAAAATCTTCTGTCCTCTGTTGATTCATCCCTCCCTGACACCCCAGTCCCTTGCAACCACTGATCTTTTTACTGTCTCCATAGTTTTGCCTTTTCAAGAATGTCATAGAGTTGGAATGGTACACTGTGTATCAATTTCAAAGATATGTAGCCATTTCAAATCACCTTTTTCACTTAGGAATATACATTTAGAGATTTCTCCATGTCTTTTCATGGCTTAATAGCTCATCTCTTTTTACTGCTGAATAATATTCCATTGGCTGGATGTCCTACAGTTTATTTATCCGTTCACCTTCTGGAGGACATCTTGGTTGCTTCCACATTTTAGCAATTATGCCTAAAGCTTCTGTAAACATCTATGTGCCTGTATTTTATGTGAACACAAGCCTTCAAACACTTTAGGCAAACATAAAGGAGCACGGTTGCTGGATCATACGGCAAGATTACGGTTAATTTTGTAAGAAACCACCAGACTGTCTTCCAAAGTGGCGGTACCATTCTGTCTTCCGACCAGCGAAACGTGAAGCTCCTATTGCTCCACATCCCTACCAGCATTCCGTGTTCTCGGCTTGGGGCATCCTGATAGGTATGTAGTGGTGTCTCTCTATTGAGTTAATTTGCATCCTCCTGATAGCATATGATGTGGAGCATCTTTTCATGTGCTATTTACCACCTGTATAGCTTCCTCGGTGAGGTGTCTGTTAAGGTCTTTGGCTCATTTTTAATCAGGTTGTTTGTTTTGTTTTGTTTTTGTTTTTTGATGAGTTTTAAGAATTCCTTTTATATTTTGAATGACGGTCCTTTATCAGACGTGTCTGTTGCAGATATTTTCTTCCAGTCAGTTTCCTGTCTTCTCATTTTCTTGACATAGACTTTCCTGGCTCGTAGATGGCCAGCTGTCTTCCCTGTGTAACCTCATGTGGCAGAAAGGACAAGGGAGCTCTCTGGCGTTGCTTTTATAAGAGCACTAATCCCATTCAGGAAGGCTCTGTCCTCTTGACCTAATCACTTCCCAAAAGCCCCACCTCCTAAGGTCCCATCACATTGGCTGTTAGGATTTATTTTTTAAAATTTTTATTGGAGTACAGTTGATGGACAATGTTGTGTTAGTTTCAGGTATACAACAAAGTGAATCAGCTATACATATACATATATCCACCCTTTTCTTAGATTCTTTTCCCATATAGGCCATTACAGAGTATTGAGAAGAGTTCTCTGTGCTGTGCAGTAGGTCCTTATTAGGTATCTGGTTTATATACAGTAGTGTGTATATGTCAATCCCAACCTCCCAATTTGTCCCTCTCCCCCCGCTTATCCCCTGGTATCCTAAATTTGTTTTCTACATCTGTGGCTCTACTTCTGTTTTGTAAATAAGTTCATCTGTACCCTTTTTAAAGATGTTAGGGTTTATCACAAACTGTAAAATGCCATGGGTGTGGCCATTCTCCTTTAAGAGGTTTATGCAACCCAACCTGACATCCTCCAATCAAACCATCAAAGTTCTAACCATTCACCTAGTGTCTACCCATGGCAGTCACGAATTCCTCTCATTTTATCATGCACAGTGCAATTGTGTATCTCTGTAACAGTAGCCTGAGTGGAGTTAGAATATCCTGCCCACTCAGGAAAACATTCAGTACTAGTCATTACTGTGGGATGAGCCTGAGACTTATGGCCTAATTAACCAGGAAGTCCTCCCACCCAGAGGAGAGACAGCAACAGCCAGAGCATCGTGTGGGCAGCAGTCTCTAAATTTCCTTTGTGGTTTCAAACTGTAACCATCTCCCCAGTTTCTCCTAATAGTCAGTATACTGAAGGACCATTTGTTGCCAGGTCGGCTGTCCACTCTGGTCAACATGTTTCCTACTGATTCCTGCGGATATCCCACAAATTCCATTTAGCAGTTTACAATACCTTCTTCCTTTCTCTTCCAGAAAGCCAAGTCTTTTTCACCATCCTAGCCAGTGTTAATTAAGAGAACTTGCTACTTAAATGAATTCTATAGTGATATTTTGGTAAAGCTGTCTTTCCTGCTACATTACTTTGAGGACACCTGATTTTGTTTTTTTGTATCGGGGTTGCATGAACTTGAGATATATCTGCAAATGTTGTTAGAGATCATCTTGCTGAGTCAAAAGAATACATTTCAAAACTTTAAGAATCACATCACATTAAGTACGTCATATCACATGTACTTCTTTTTAAAAAGGAAATGGTATAAAATTCTTGGTCTTGCTGCAAGTCTAAAAAGTAAAGAACATTTGCAGCCGTTATCAACATTATCATAAATAATATATCGTTCTCAACAAAATGGGTGAAATGATGGCTGTCGAGGTGTCCTCCTATAGCCAAATCAGCGTCCCATTTTGTATGCGCTGACTGCTGAAAGGAACATTTGTGAGTCCTTCCCTCAGAGCGGGGACACTTTGTCAAAGATGATACAGCACAGTATGAGGTGCTGAGAGTGTTAGAAGAGGATAAAAATGTAATTTTCAACCCATCATTTGTCCACGGCTTCTTTGGGATGTAATTTGTGTTTCTCCCTCTTCTGCTTGAATAGTTACTCACGCTTGCCCAAAGGAGAGTTGGAGTGAACTTCAGGGTCTTTCAGGGTGTGGCCCACCCAATCTGAGTTAGGCTTCTCTTGAAATTACTGTGTGAGTGAGGAAAAAGTGCCTGAAAACGAGGTGTCATAAAGATCATTTTCTTTCATTGTCTTGCCTCTGTTCTCTGTCATTTTCTGCTATTGACAGATGGTAGTAGATCTGTTATAAACACTGTGCTTTCGTTAAATGTGATCTGGGGTATTCAGTGACTCTTGTGTGAAATCATTGTTTGATATGTGTGCCCCCTGCCCCTCCACCCCTCCCAAGCTCATAAAAGCCAAGAGGAGAAAATAATAGAAACTACCTACTTTCCCTCTTTATTTTGTGAAGTTGTTTTCAAGTGGGACATCAGATAGGTTTGGGGAAAACAAGGAACTTTAAAGATCTCTTTTCTGCTATCTGCATGCCCATATCACCATTTGAAATGAACAGAAACATAATGATAAATATAATACTCAAAGAATACACGAAGGGGGGAGGCAGCCAATTATCTTTATGGACAGAAAATAGCATTATTATTTGTTTTCTTGGTTTCTAAAAGTGTAGTCTAGCTACAAAAAGCAGTCTGCTACGATAGAAAGGTATGGAGGATACTTACATGCAATGCAAATCAGGTGGGGAGCACATTGTAATCTCCCCCTGGGTTTTTCCAAACTAAGAATCCACCTACCCCCAAGATTCTATTACCTGTGAGAAAAACCCTTGTATCCTTGTAGCCGTGAGCCACTGCTCTAGATGACTAAGGGTTAATGCCTCAAGGATGTTTATTTGAAAACATTGAAGTCCTCTGTGAAGAACATATGACTTGTATTAGGGGTTCCAAGTTGTGATGTTGCTGGTGGGGATGGGAGTCAGGGAGCTCATGTCGGCATCCCCCGTGAATCAGCATCCGACCTTGACTACAGACTTTCTGAATCAGAATACCTAGAGGTCAGCCTGGGCATGTTTATCTTCAGGAAAATCCAGAGAGCATACGTCTCTTCAAAATAATCTGTTAAGGTTGAGAAAAACCATGAAATGTAGCTGGAAGTTCATGTGTTAGAGATATGGTGAACATCTACTTCAACTCATGGTGAGCTAGGAAAACTAAGAAAAATGTTTTGCTAAGGGCAACTATAAATCTAGACGAAATGTATTTACCTCCCAAAAGTTTCTATAAACTAATACGATAGGGAGGAACTGCAGAGTAAGAAATGCTGAGAAGATGAGGACCCACAGAGGTCAAATGAGACTTCAAAGCCATTTAGCTTGAGGCCATTTGCCTGTGAGTAGAGGTCTGGGACCGCTCAGCTGGCGGAAGGTGATGAGTGAAAGCCCAGGGCCCACCCAAGAGGGAAAACTGGTAAATACCACTCCCACTCTCACCTGACATCCCTCAACTCGACACTTCAGGGCAAACTGGAGTTAAACTACCCGGCCTTACAGGGGTTTTTGTTTGTTTGCATTGTTTTGTGTGCCTTGAAAAGTGTTGGAAAACCTCAAATCTTTTAAAAAAATGTTTATTGAAGTATATAAACAATGTTGTGTTTAATTTCTGCTGTACAGCAAAGTGACTCAGTTATACATATATATATATATTCTTTTTCATATTCTTTCCATTATGGTTTATCACAGGATATTGAATACAGTTCCCTGTGTTATAAGAAAACCTCAAATCTTGAATATGGCTTAGAACTGTCCTGAAATAATATTCCTAGGTAACCAATAACAGCAAACTCGAAGCCTGTCGGCAGCAAAATATTTTTTGCTGTGAGCCTCATGTTACTTCTAACAAATATTTCTTCATGATTTTGTCTGACGGAGTCAAAAATAACTGGGCACATAAGCAATCTGGAATCATTGAATAAAGCACAACAACAAATTAAAAAAACAGACTCACAAAGAGTGTGTTAAAAGAAATCAAAAGCAAGCTTGAATATATATAAAGTGAAAATTACAAAAAGAGACAATACAGATTCAAGAAATTTCAAAAAAACCTTCAAGAAATAATGCAAGACTCTACTGAAAACTCCCTCTAAGAGTTTAAAAACTGATTAGACATGTCTGAAAAGAGAAATAGTGAAACTTAAGCTAAGTCAAAAGAAATTTCCCAGAGAGAAAACAATAATGAAAAATCACAAAAGATAGAGTGAGAGTCATAGAGATGAAAGGAGATCTAATATGACTTTCATGAAAGTCCGAGGATGAATAAAAAGAGAGGATGGGGAAAACTTACTCTGAAGCCAATACAGAAGGACCTCCTTCAGCTTGATTTGATAGTAGCTCTGGGTTGAAAAATAAAAATAAAAAAAGGAAGTGGCAAATGGGCAGGTAACTCTAAATTAATTTAACTGTATAAAATAATACTCTATGGTATTTAAAAAATATTGAATTAAAATATACTTCACCAGCTGGGGGCTTCTGGTGACACAGTGGTTATGAATCTGCCTGCCAATACAGGGACACGGGTTCGAGCCCTGGTCTGGGAAGATCCCACATGCCACGGAGCAACTAAGCCCGTGCGCCACAACTACTGAGCCTGCACTCTGGGGCCCGTGCGCCACAACTACTGAGCCCATGCACCTAGAGCCCATACTCCACAAGAGAAGCCACCGCAATGAAAGGCACGTGCATCGCAACGAAGAGTAGCCTCCGCTTGCCGCAACTAGAGAAAGCCCACGTGCAGCAACAAAGACCCAAGGCAGCCAAAAATTAATTAATTAATTAATTTAAAAATACTTTAAAAAAAAGCTGGCTGTAATTTATGTAACAGAAGCAAGAATGTTTAACTTCTGAATAACAGAGAGAATAAGTATAATAATTTTTTGATGTCTAAAAGAAGGCAAGGGAAGACAGAGAAAAGGAATACAGAGCAAGTAGTATAGTCAGACTTAAAAAATATAACATGAATTATTTATAAGAGATCAATCTAAAACGTAAAAATACAAAGAGGCTAAAAGTCAAACAACAAAACAAGGTATTGCAACAAAATACTAAGCAAGAAAGTTAGTGTAGATATATTACTCTCTGATAACATAGGCTTTGAGGCAAAAACAATAACTGGACACCAAACCTTGTCACTACATAGGGATAAAAGATCCAACTTCACCAGGAATATAAAGCAATTTGAATATTGTATTCTTCTAATCATACAGTCTCAAAATATATAAAGCAAAAATTGATAAAACTACAAGGAAAAACAAACCACTTCAAAGTCAGAGTTGGAGATATTAACACACCTTCTTCAGACTGAGAAAACCAGTGGAGAAACACATTCAAAGAGAATACAGATGTTTTAAACAATAGAATTAGCAAATTTGGCCAACTGAACATAAGTAGAAAGCCATCACAAATGCAGAATGTGCATCTTTTTCTAATACACATGAAATATTTATGAGTACCGATTCTATATGAAGTCCTGAATGGCAGCTTGTCATTGGCTGCGCTTTGTAATAAGCATCCCAGGTGACAGAGAAAGAGCAAGTCTTTGGCTTTTGAAGGTTTTGTAGTCGTGATATCAGAAATGAATAGTTTAATATCAAAACATTTGTTGGGGAAGTTGGATGCGATTATAACCTCATTCCACTTAATAGACCAAGTATATTCTTCAGCAGGTATGAACTGTACCTCAAACACAGTTACAACATTGCTAGAGATCTTCCGATTGCTCTCCCAATATGATGGAATATACACATATACATGTGCATATGCATATACACATATACGTATGCGTGTACATATATGTACATATACATATATGCACACACATACATATGTATATGTACATGTACATATGTGTACACATATTGGCACACACATATATTTCCTTATAAATAGCATATGTTACCATACTATATCAGATAACTGCTAAGAACAGAAATTTTCACTATTGTTTTCAACAAAGTTTTAATAATCATAACATTTTATCAGTCTCTCTCTCTGGTTACTAATCATCTCTTACTTCTCTGTCTGCCACCCCAGTTCAGAATCCACCCTAAGGAATGATTTTGTCTGTTGAAACAACTCTTTGCGAATAAACTCTCAACACTTTTTATATTTAAATAGTGGCTACTGATGATGATTCCCTTTGACACTTCTGATGGCGGTTCTCATCTGAAACTTTGATAGTGTCTGGCCCCTGCACAAATCCCGTGGAGAAGTTGGTCAGCCTGCCAAAGACGTTAGGGTGTGAATCACGTCGACAGATGGTTGGAAGAGCATTTCCAATTACAGACAGCCAGGGGCTAATGACAGAGAAGGCACAACGGGAAGACTACTGGAGCAGCATATCTTATCCAGAAATTGCTACTTCTAATAACGGTGTGAACACACCTAGGAATATAAACAACACAGAAAGACAATGATTCCAACGAGAGCCTTTTTTTGTCTTGGAGCATACTTTTTTTTTTTTTTTTTGCAGTATGCGGGCCTCTCACTGCTGTGGCCTCTCTCGTTGCGGAGCACAGGCTCCGGACGCACAGGCACAGCGGCCATGGCTCACGGGCCCAGCCGCTCCGCGGCACGTGGGATCTTCCCGGACCGGGGCGTGAACCCGCGTCCCCTGCAACGGCACGCGGACTCTCAACCACTGCGCCACCAGGGAAGCCCTAGGAGTGACTGATCTTTGAGGTTAGTGTTTGAAACATCCAGGGGATTTTCAAAGATAAAGGCATGGAAATGTCCTTCTGTTGCCTCCAAGGCAGTATTCTTAGTAAGCTCCGACCAAACAAGCAGATTTTCTCTGAGCCAGTAATACTGTCATTTTGCAAAACTAAACCTTTTAAGAAACTTACAGATTGAGGATTTACAATGAGGTGGCCCAGGAGAGGACACAAACTAAGGAAAGAGTGGAGGACCCTGCCCCAGAACATCAGAATGTGAAATCTAGCATTTAGACTTTATGCGCTTGGGACAGTCACTAACCTCCATGCACCTCAGTTCTTAAGTCTGTAGAATAGGAGCAATAACCTCCATGAGAATAAATCTAAGATACTATGTGTGGAGGCCCTGTAGCAATGATCAGGGGAAATGTTTACAACCATGTACTGGGTGCTAAGTCCCTCTTTCCTGTTAGTCAGTCTTTCTTCCATGCTCACCGTTCTCACTGTTCTTTGCACAGACATCTATTATTGCTTTTGTTTTTAGACAAAAACAGGGACAATGGTATCTATCTCAAGGGGTCTCCATGACGATTAAATAGAAAAAGGAAAACTCTCTCCCCGGTTCCGCCTGGCACAGAGCAAATGCTTAGCAAGTTCTAGTAACTGGTGGTGCTGCTGTTTTCCTGTGATTACTATTTTTATCACAATATTTACACTTTTATTATTTACTTATCTATTTCCCATTTTTGTGTCTTGACCTTTGAGGACTGGCACGATGTGTCTTTCAAAAGTGTTTGTGAACCTTATCTCGAGTGACTGAGAAAATCTCAGTTCTTACAGTTTATGGATGACTGTGTCCTAAGCAAGAATCACCTTCCCCAGGTGGAATCAGAAATTCCTGGGACAGAATGTGGAGGACGGAGTAGTTGGCAAGTCCCAGATCTGTTGCATGATTCCAGGCTGCATGGCCCATCTCCAGGTACCATGCAGTTCAAGATGTTCAGTTTTTAGCTGTGCGGGAGAAGCTGGTGAGGAATGATAGAGCTTGGTGCTTAATTGTTTCTACGTCCTCATTTAAATGCAAGCTGAGTTTCAAAGATACACATCCTTTCCTATCAACAAAGGACAGATTTCACTGACAAAAATGAATGCTAAAACCACCACCTCGGAGAATCATTACACCACAAATGTTTCATTGATGTTTGATTCTGTTTTCCATTAGCCGTGGAGGCATTTACAAAGGCATGGGGGCTATAATATAATATTCTGGTAGAATATTATCTATCGTCTCCATGAGGGACAAGATGCCTGTGGACACAATCGATTTTACTTTAAGCTATACACAGAGGGCAAATTAGTCAGACTGCATTTTCAGGCAAGTTTTAGTGAGAATGTTCTTATTAAATGCTGATGTACAGAAAGAATGTAATCACAAAGAGATACCTTAGTTTGACTAAAAATCACTTGTTGTACGAAACCAACCTGACCTATGATTTCTAAGCTTTGCACATTGGCCCTGTCAAGTGAAAAATTAATAGTTTTAAGGGCGTGTTTAACCAGCCTATCAATGCTATAGTACAACCTGAAGTTAGGATTTTAAGGTAGTATTATACATGTGCTTGTGTTTTGACCAGAAACACATGTGTGTGCTTCGTGTGTTTGTATGCACACACACCTACAAACAAATTTTAATCTTTTATAGTATGCCGGACAGATTTATTTTGTTTCACAGGAATTTATTTAACAAATAGAAAAAGAAATGAAGGAAGAAATGAAAGAAAGGGGAAAAAAAGAAAAGAAAAACAGTTATTTAAGAAGTAAAATGAGAAAACAATTCAAGAATAGGAGATGTTATTCAGGGTTTAACATGATAGAGTTTTAAATAAAGCATAATGTTCTCCAAGCCAACAGATGTATATGCCACAGAGAGATTCTGAAATTTGTAAATATCCAATGTTGTATAAATTGATCAAATGGAAGTTCAAAATTCTGTCTCAAGAAACAGCACTCAGGGCTTCCCTGGTGGCGCAGTGGCTAAGAGTCCGCCTGCCGATGCAGGGGACACGGGTTCGTGCCCCGGTCTGGGAGGATCCCACGTGCTGCGGAGCGGCTGGGCCCGTGAGCCATGGCCGCTGGGCCTGTGTGTCCGGAGCCTGTGCTCTGCGAAGGGAGAGGCCACAACAGTGAGAGGCCTGTGTACAGCAAAAAAAAACAAACAAACAAAAAAAGAAACAGCACTCTGTTTTTGCTCTGTGTGTTAAAAATGTTTTGCTTCTTTTTAAAGATGAATGTCTTGCTTTAGGATTCTTTCAACTTCAAATAATAATGTGAAACAATGTAACCTGGGCCATCAGGTCCGACTGAAATGAAATCTGTTATTAAGTGTCAAACAATTAAGTCAATGCTCTGGAATAAAAATGAGCAAGGGGACATTTTTTGGCATACTTAATTATAACTGATGTACTTATTAATGACCACAACGTTTTATGAGATGTTGAGATACTTTTGTAATTATTGACCCCCTCTGCAAATCCCGTAATCTGCCTGTGTTTTTAAAAATAAAATGTCTATTTTCCCACTGTCCTTAAACATATACTCAGCAGAATGGGAGTGAGACTTGTAACATATATATTTTTAAAGCTAACCAGATGATTATGGCCATCAACCCCAGTTTAAGGAATCATAGCCCATATGTGGTTATAACTAGTTTTTTTATGTGCACGCTGTTTTTCTGTTGGCATTGAAGTTTTATATGGTCCCTCTGGGAACAGAATCCTCCAGCCACTTAGTGTAACTCAGTGTTATCCAAACTCTTTCTAAATTCTTCCAAGTTTCACTTAGAGAAAACAATGACAAGAGCAAAGTACAGTAGACCCTCATTTCACAGATTCTATATTTGTGAAATTGCCTCCTTTAGAAAATTTATTTGTAGCCCCCAAGTCAGTACTTGTGGTGGTCATTCCTGGGCATGTGCAGTGGTAAAAAAGTTTGAATCACCTGACACGCACACCCACAGCTGCTGAGGTACAAGGCCACACTCTGCCTTCTTGTTTCAGCTCTTATCCTGTAAACACGTGTCCTTTTCTTGGCCGATTTTGCATCATGTTTCTCTCATTTTTGTGCTTTTGGTTGGTGATTCTGCATTTAAAACTGCCCCCAGATATACTGCCGAAGTCCCGCCCAGCGTTCCGAAGTTCAGGAAGGCTGGAATGTCACTGGCAGGGAAAATGCGTGTTAGATAAGCTTGGTTCAGGCATGAGTCGTAGTTCTGGTCCAGAGTTCAAGGTTGATGAATCAACAGTAGCTATTCAATAAGGTTTCTTCAAACACAAACACATGCAAAACAAGTTTATGTATTGATCTGTGGAGGGAAATGGGACCAGAATCTTGCAGGAACCTAACCCTGTATTTCCTTTAGGAGCAATGCTTCAGTGTTCTGCTAATTCCGTGTTCGTGATGACTTTTTTGAGAATCGACTTTATATATGAAATATATTTACCTCGCATATTTTTTTAAGATTTTTTTTTTGATGTGGACCACTTTTCTAAAGTCTTTATTGAATTTGTTACAATATTGCTTCTGCTTTATGTTTTGGTTTTTTGGCCTCGAAGCATGTGGGATCCTAGCTCCCCAACCAGAGATGGAACCCGCACCCCCTGCACTGGAAGGCAAAGTCTTAGTCACTGGACCGCCAGGGACATCCCTTACCTCACAACTTAAATTAATCTAAATATAATGTAATGGCTTGTTGGTGATTCTTAAAGTCCCTTCAGGATGTAAAAAACATGGTTCACTGAGAAATTTATGTAAAACTATAATCTTTCCTTGAATAAATGTGTATATTCATCTATAACAATTGTATAGATATTACTTTAAATCCATCTCATCTATGTAAGAACAGTATTTTCTATGTAGAGTAGTAATCATAGTTATTATTATCGAGTGGTAACAATATTTGCTGAAAACTTGCTGTGTGTTCAGGGTAGTGTATAACACCACACACACATTTTTTTTTTCATTTAATCTTCATTTAATCGTGGACACTGTTATCCGGGCTTCCCTGGTGGCACAGTGGTTAAGAATCCACCTGCCAATGCAGGGGACACGGGTTTGAGCCCTCGTCCAGGAAGATCCCACATGCCATGGAGCAACTAAGCCTGCGAGCCACAACTACTGAGCCCGCATGCCGCAACTACTGAAGCCCACGCGCCTAGAGCCCGTGCTCCGCAACAAGAGAAGCCACCACAATGAGAAGCTCGTGCACCACAAAGAAGAGTAGCCCCCGCTCACTGCAACTAGAGAAAGCCCGTGCGCAGCAACAAAGAACCTGTGCAGCCAAAAATAAATAAATAAAATAAATAAACTTATAAAAAAAGAAAGAAAGAAATCGTGGACACTGTTATTAACCTCATTGTGCAGGTGAGCACGTTAAGGCACAGAGAGGTTTTGAGACGTGGCCCAGGTACATGGCTGGTGAAAGATAGATCTAGAATTACACCTGAATTATTTGTAAATACGCCCAAATACTAAGTAGATTAAATACATCTTGGAATGATTACTTGTTTGATGCCCGTCACCTTAGTAGAATGGAATTCCAGTGAAAGAGGGTTTCTCATTTTCCTTGTTTTCTTGGCTTCCTCAAGGTCTTGTGCAAAGCCTGGCAGATGAGCACAGTATAGAATTAAACACATAGTTGGTCGTGTGTTGCATGGAGAGCAGAGCCTGAGCCCGTGATAAGTGCTAAATGCTACATCATTATCACAAAGAGAAAAATGTCCTGAGAGTATTGTGTCATGAGAAGAATATTAGTCCTCTCTCCGGCAATAAATAGCACTGTCAACACTGGAAAGCCACTGAATTAATCACTGTCATATATTTTGATCTATAAAACGGGAAACTGTTATCTGTCCCTTACCTTATCTGTCCCTTACCTCTACTCCAGGATACTTATGAATATCTAATGACATACTAGTTGCAAAAGCAATTTCAGACACTTAGGAGCATGGAGTCCCTGCCCCCCATCACCATCCAGTAGTTTTTGTCATTTTGTCAGTGTTTCGTTCAACATTTAGAGTTTGATGATTTCTTTTTTAAACTAAGTTCAAATATATCTCTTTATATTTCAGGTTTTTCTACTGGTCTTGCCTGAATTTATATGAGTTGGACCATTTCTAAGATGTATCATTAAAATTAAAGAGAGGACTTTCAGTAATTTGTATTTTACATATTTTCTCTGAGTTAACTTTAGCCTAATTTCTCATGTCATTTTTGATTACTTATTGCTCAAAGCACATCTGAATTTCAGGACTAATTACATCTTGGATCAACCATCTCAAGAAGAGATTGAGAGTCTCCTAAAAGAGGACCTCTCCGCATCAGAATGAAATACAGAAACAAAGAAAAACAGTGGTATTTCACCGTTCTGCAAGTAGCAATCAATGGAATAAATTTGTTTAAAAGGATTTAAAACATTTCTTTGAAAAGTCAACTTGAGTTCACTGGATGATATTTAAAATTCTCGCTTTATCTTCCCCCAAAGCAGATAGTTTAGCTTTTCAAATGGCTGGTAGGAAAATTTAAGAGCTACATTCTAGATTAGAGCAATTTATTTCATTTTTATGGGGTGATACATTTCAATGCTTGCTAAGCTCAATGAGAAAAGTGTGTGTGAAGTATTTACTCAATAAATATTGATGTGGCTTGAGTTACAACACTGTGTGCCCTGTCAGCGCCTTATGTTTTAGGGAAACAAATTTAAAATGGTAACTGCTAGAGAATTTTATTTCTAAGGCCATGCTTCTTTTAGTCCACTGACTGCATGGCTCATAAACAACAAAAATTTATTTCTCACAGTTCTGGAGCCGGCAGATCTGGTGTCTGGTGAGAACTGTTTCTGGTTCATAGTCACTGTCTTCTTTTTTTTATTATTAATTTATTAATTAATTTATTTATTTTTGGCGTATTGGGTCTTCATTGCTGCTCGCGGGCTTTCTCTAGTTGTGGCGAGCAGGGGCTACTCTTCGTTGCGGTGCACGGGCTTCTCATTGCGGTGGCTTCTCTTGTTGCAGAGCATGGGCTCTAGGCTCATGGGCTTCAGTAGTTGTGGCACACGGGCTCAGTAGTTGTGGCTCGCGGACTCTAGAGCGTAGGCTCAGTAATTGTGGAGCACGGGCTTAGTTGCTCCGCGGCATGTGAGATCTTCTCAGACCAGGGCTTGAACCCGTGTCCCCAGCATCGGCAGGTGGATTCTTAACCACTGCGCCACCAGGGAAGTCCGACACCGTCTTCCTGATGTAACCTCATAGGGCAGAAGGGGCAAGAGAAGAAGGGGTCTCTGTTTTAAGGGTACTAATCCCATTTGTGAAGGCTCTGCCTTCTTGACCTAATCACCTCCCAAAGGCCCCACCTCCTAATACATCACATTCGGATTTGACACGTGCATTTGGCCGTGGGTTGGGGCAGGGGGTGGTGTACAAACATTCAGTCTCTAGCAATGCTGGATACTTAGTTGTTTTCTTTTCAGTTCACTTCATGTGTTGTTTGGTAAATAACGTCAATCTCGTTTATTATCGTTATGCCGGTCGTCACACTGCTTTTATCCTGTGTGACTACAGAGAAACTTACTAGGTTTAAAAGGATATCCTCGCTCAGCCCCAAAGCCCTTATCTTTCATTATGTCACTTGTCAGACACAAATTCTAAAAGGAGAGCTTTTGAGGGTGATGCAAATATTCTAGCACTGAAGGCGTTGTTGGTGGTGGCATTTGTCAAAACTGAACTGTACTCTTAAATTGTGCTCATTTTATTTTTTATAAATGATGTCCCGTTAAAGTTGCTTTTAAAAGTCTTGGTCAGAAATGCACTGTTGGGGCTTCCCTGGTGGCGCAGTGGTTGGAAGTTCGCCTGCCGATGCGGGGGGCGCGGGTTCGTGCCCCGGTCCGGGAGGATCTCGCGTGCCGTGGAGCGGCTGGGCCCGTGGGCCGTGGCCATTGGGCCTGCGGGTCCGGAGCCTGTGCTCCGCGGCGGGAGAGGACGCAGCAGTGAGGGGTACGCGCACCGCAAAAAAAAAAAAAAAAGCACTGTTGTTCCAACTGTATTGTGTCTCAATGTACGTCAGTGGCATTTCATAAATTAAAATCACATGTAAAGGTAGGAAGGGGTCATCAGAAGCAGGGCCACCTATGGTCCACTTAGCTTCATTTTGGGAGGTTAGGTGAGAAGTTAAGAGGGGCTTAGAGTCAAGAATAGTGTCATGAGTGGAAGGCTATGAATTAATTTTTTAAGGAGTTGGTTTAAGCTTGTACTTCTAGAAAGATTCTGGGTGAATTTTGTTTCTCCTGTTCATTCTGCCTGTTTCACTTCAAAAAGTATCAATCAGAGCTTTGCTCTAGTTAACGTAGAGGTTGCCTTGCTAGTGCCCTGGGTTAGGATTTGGACTTCGAGGAAGAGCGTGTTTCTGGAATTGCTTTCTCTGCTCTCAGCATCACTTACATGTGTTCAGCCTGCCCAGAGTTCCATCACAGGTTGGTTGTTAGGTTTAATGCCAGAGAAACAAGATAATCTTCTTATATCATTGATGCTCTCAGTGAAACGGTAAGTGAGGACACCAGCTGAGGGGAGGAGAGGACAGGATGGGAAATTTTCATCTCAGTGAGTAGAAATATAGTTGACTATGGAATTGTCCTAGGACTACCAGGAAGTGCTGAGGAATCACTGGAACTGTGTGTCCATAATTTTAAAAGGGACACATCAGCATGGTTCTGTGTTTTTACTCAACTACACTCAGTCTTACGAGGAGGCTTGGAGTAGGCAAAGGAATGGAGAAGCCAGGCTTTTGGATGATTGCATCCTGTGTAATTGGAACTGGGAATGATTCCCACCTGCGATAAAACTGTAATTTATTCAAGGGGCGCACCCCCACACATATATTTTTGTTGTTTTATTGTGATGAATGATTTCTAATTTCCCTCTGGGTCAGCAATTATTATTTTGTGCTTTCATGTATTTTCAAGTACTATTCCCTCCAACATGCATAATCTTATTTCTTTCTCCACCTGTGAAATTCCTACTCATTTTTAGAGATCTCCCTCAAGTGTTTGCACCTTTTTAAAATATTCCCCAATTCAGTGGGTGTTACATAGATGGCCCCCTCTCAAAATAAATACTCTGTTCATACAGCTAGTGTGAGCCTTTACAGATGTCCTTATTGATTTAATTGTACATTTCCTCTCTTAGGCAATGGCTCATCTACTCCTCCAATTCACTGATCTGATCATCTGGTGGCACCTTCATTTAGCGTTCCTTTTGGGGCTTTTCATAACATACTTGGTCACTTCTCTTCATGTGGCAGTGACGCTGTACCTAGCTCACTATAGTGTTCTCAATCAGCACACAAACGTTCCTCCACCTAACTATTTAGAATCCAGTGTTTATCAATTTCAATCAACTCTGGTTGCCTGAATTCATTCATTCTATAAATGAATGCTGTTTATAGTGATGGCTTAAGAAAATATAGCCCATTCCTGCCTGGAACTCCTGCTCTGCCCATTTCCTGAGTCTTGTCATCACCAAACATTCTGCCACTTATATAATTTTGGACTAGAATACATAGGTTTCTAACTATAACCTCTCATTCTTCTCATCCTCCTATTTTACTTTTAGTATATTTTAAAATTTATTGAAATATTAGAGACTCAAGTTCTCCCTGTTCTCCTAGTCTATAACCCTTCTTATGAATGGTTAAGGGAGAATATGAAGCCATAAGTGTGGCGAGTGAGAGGAAATTTCTATTATTGTAGAAAATACCAGTGCCTGACAAAACCATCCTGTTCAGAGAAAAGGTCTACAGAAGCGAGATCCCACTTTTTTCTGCAGTATTAGGATAAAGGATGCGTGCTATTTCTCCCCATGCTGCTGCTGCTTTTTCTGCTGCTGCTACTTTGACTACTTTTATTAGCTAGGTAGGATTTATTGAGGGTTTACTCTGAGCCCTATGTTTATATTAGAACTAATAGACGTTATCACATTTAATTCTCTAGAATGATAGTTATCAAAGTGTGCTCCCTGGATGGACCTGAAGCATCAGCCTCACCTGGGAACTTGCTAGAAATGCAGATCTTGGGTCCTACCTGAGCCCTACCAGTGAAGAAACCCTAGGAATGAGACCCAACCATATATGTTTTCTGCTCACCCAAGGTGATTCGGATGCACACCGTGAACCTTGAGAACCACTGGATTAAAAGATAATTAAGTTCCCTTCTAATTCTGAGGTACTTTGGTTTATTGCAGATGTAAAGGCTAAAGAGCTAATTTTTTACTGGCGTTTTTAAATGTTATATCTATCATTTTCTTCAGTATCTCTGGACTAGCTCTTAATTACATCACGGTATGTGCAATCCCAGTAAACTCCAGGAAGACACGGCTTCATTTTGCTTTTAGAGCTTTTGAAACCACTTAGCCTGATTGTATTTTTACTTTCCTGCAGCTGAGATAAAAGTGCTCACAATGCTGACCTTTAGCTGTATAGCAAGGACAGTATACATTTTATTTTAAACTCTGATATAATCTCTTGGATGTCGATTAAGGTCGTACTTTGGGGCTGGCAATTTTAAGTAACTGAAAGGGTGACTTAGATGTTTAATTAGGTTTTTAAACATGGCATCAAGTTAAAATTATCCAAAAGAAAAATGGACTCTAGTTAAATTTTAGAATGCCTGGTTAAAATAAATTTTTTTTTTAAAGAAGTTGTTGGGGGTAGGAGTTTATTAATTTTTATTTATTTATTTTGGCTGTGTTGGGTCTTTGTTTCTGTGTGAGGGCTTTCTCTAGTTGTGGCAAGAGGGGGCCACTCTTCATCACGGTGTGCGGGCCTCTCACTGTTGTGGCCTCTCTTTTTGCGGAGCACAGGCTCCAGACGCGCAGGCTCAGTAGTTGTGGCTCATGGGCCTAGTTGCTCCGCGGCATGTTGGATCCTCCCAGACCAGGGCTCGAACCCGTGTCCCCTGCATTAGCAGGCAGACTCCCAACCACTGCGCCACCAGGGAAGCCCAAAATAAATTTTTGAGAAGTAACTTATTTAAAGTAGGGAAATTCAATCTTGACTAATCTCATTAGAATAATAAAAATAAAATCTGTTTTCCTAATTTAAGAAAAAAGTACCCCAAAATGTTTTTATGAACAGATTTTCCAAGTGGATTTTTACATAGGGAACTTAGTTGATAAAAAAATAATAAAACTTTTTATTGTTGGACACATTAGAATTCAGGTTGACTTTTTCTAGACTCATATTTCTGACTTTGATCATGCCTTGAAGCAAGTGAGATGCAATGAAAACAAAAGACTATTTTTTCCCCAAATCCTTGTTTTAGTTAGGACTGAGAAGTGCTAAAAATAGAAAAGAGCCTTTTCTGAATAAAATGCCAGAACAGATAGAAATCAGTAGAAAATGGACTGTTTGTAGAGTCACTGCTATCCCTCCTCATAACTGAAATAATTTCACCTTTAATATTTAGGAAGCTGGAAAAGAAAACAATTCCAGGATTTTAGAAAAATAATTAAAAATTAAGTGCCTTAATTAACTATAATTAATGACGATAAATAATTTAATCATACCTCACAGTTATGTTGGTAGAATGCTCAAAAATATATTTACATATTTTATGACATATAAAGACTTGACAATATAGAGACGAAGAGTTGAAATACCCTCTTGAAGTAACACGTTAGTGTAAATGTCATGTGTTCCCACATGTATTTTAAAAGAGGATTTAAAGAATTAGAAAATATATGTCACAAAACTTAGACGTCCAGATGAAGCCACATACAACTTCACAACACACTCTATCTTCTTCAACTTTCACGCAGAGCTGTAAGTGACTGGTACCAACCTGAAATCTGATTAGAGCCTTTGGTGATGACACTTATCTGGCATTTTACTGGCCCTTAGACATTTGGACTTCAGGACTTCTCCCCACTCCTAAAGGCTTGTTCCCTTCTGAGTGCAAGTTTTGTGTGTAATCAGCCTGAGTGCTAACACTTTGTCTCACCTAGGGGTAAATTGAGACCCTCAGACCTGACATGCTCATCTTGCAACAGGTCATCACATGAGAAAAGTCCAAGAAATTTCCATCGTGGAAAGCAAACAAGGCAGAACTTGAGGTCAAGCCTTTTCTCCCCGAGGCTTCAGCCACGTTCACGAGTAGGTCTCTGTCCCCACAACAAGGTCTGAAAATTCCCCACCTCTTACCTGGAACCAGAGGGTGGCTTACAGCGTCTGCCACCTGGCAAGAAAGCCTCACTCCCTGATGAGACACCTGCCCAAGAGGCTGACCTAACTGTGCAGCCACATGTCACACGTAACACGGTTCTGAATGTCTGTGGCCTTGGCCTCCGTCTCAGAGCTCTCACCCCGAGATTGACAAGAAGACCCCTTTGCACACAGACACTAATAGGTCAGATCTTTGGGCCTTTCTTGTAACTTTAGTTTCCTTGTGGAGACGTTCAACTTCTTCATCTGTTTCAAGAGAACTGAGAATTATTGAAGCATCTCACCGATTCTACTGATTTAGAATCCTTGTGCGATGACTCCACCATGGGATTCGTTGTGATGTTGGCAGCAGTTGTCTTTTATCGTTCATGGTGTGCTTTTTCTGGGTCTGAGTATGATGTTCACTTTTCGATTGTGTTCTGGATAGGATGTTAGGAGACTCTTGATCTGTTTCAATCTATTTTAGCAGACCATCACTCCGTTCATGTTTAGCTTGTAGGTTTTGGCATATTTTTATGGGCTCCATACCTGGCTTCATATGCAGCATCAAGTTAGTTTTCAGAGCCCTTGGAATACTCGTCTGTTATGCTTCATTCTTCTGGCGCCCCCGAGTCTCCCATTTGAATCTCTGCAGGCACATTTGCGTGGGAGGTTCAAGAACTCTCATCCAGGTCTCTTTTCAGACGCTATACGCAGGCCAAAGAGATGCTGGCCCTGAACAATTTCCTCTGTTGAGTGAAGGGCCTTGGGACATCAGGCCAGCTGGCGTTGCAGGTGCTAGTAGATGGGCCACCCATGCCCCTGAGTGTGGGCCTGCCGCTGATGTGTCCCAGGTTCTGGTGCTGGCAGGTGCCGCCACCACTGCCCCAGGTAGGCTGGGTACCTACTCACTGCTGCTGTGGCTGGTGGGGCCTACCTGTGTCCATCTGTGGGTCAGAAGTGGATGTCCCTCATAGGTCTCTGAGGATCTGTTCCTATCCTGACCCTTTGTCAGAGAAGAAAGGTAGACACGTACATACAAAGTTCTAGACATAATAAATCTAATCTCTAGTAATAGAAATCAGAACAATAGTTTCCCTGGAGAGGAGGGATGATGAGGAGGGAATGAGAGGAGGGATGATAAAATGCTGGTTGGTGAGATAAGAATTGATTGGAATGAGACATAAGGAAAATTTCTGGAATGATGGGAATGTTCTGTCTCTTCATTGGGATGGTGGTATATGTGTGTATCATTTGTCAAGGCTCATAGAAATGCATCTAAAAAGTATGCATTTTATTATATGTCAATTATATAATAATTTAAAATGATAAAATTTCCATAAATGTGGTCAGAAACATTGGCAACAGTACGACCCTGAATGCCTTAATAGATGGATTAATAAACCAGGTCATTTAGATTTTATCCTTGTGGTGCTGGAGGTACACGGGAGTATTTGAAGCTGAGTTGTACTCCAGTAAGTTACATATTTCAGGGAGGGAACTCCAGTGGAAACTTGGAGAACAATTATCGAACTCTAAGCAAAGCGCACAGGAGAAATGGTGAGAACCTCAGGGGAGAAGTGGCCGTGTGGATTGCAAGAGGCAGAATGTTTGGACTACACTTAACGGGCTTGACAATTGATTGGACGTTTAAGTGGAGGAAAGGGAGGCGTTTGGGCGGCTCCCACGCTGGTAAAATGCTGCCTGGTGCTTGAGCGATGAGAGAGCTGGGGAGAGGCAGGCATAAGGTTTCAAGGGGCATCAGAAACTCAGGAAACAATATAAAGGCAGGATCAAGGGAGGGCATGTTTGAGTGTGAAGATTGTGGATTTAGGTTGGACCTTGTGCTTTCTTTCTTTCTTTTTTTTTTGCGGTACGCGGGCCTCTCACTGCTGTGGCCTCTCCCGTTGCGGAGCACAGGCTCCGGACGTGCAGACTCAGCGGCCATGGCTCACGGGCCCAGCCACTCCGCGGCATGTGGGATCTTCCTGGACCGGGGCACGAACTCGTGTCCCCTGCATCGGCAGGCGGACTCTCAACCAATGCGCCACCAGGGAAGCCCGGACCTTGTGCTTTCTAAGTGTGAAGGATGAGGACTAAAGACACAGAGAGGTTGGCTTTAAAATTCTGAGCAGCGCTTAATTCTTTCAGATAGCACAGAAGGAAGGCAGGGTGAAGGGGACCCTAGAGCAGCTGGCTTAACACGTTGGGTTGACATTATACACAAAATTTTTCTGGAAAGGTTTTTATTAGAGTCTCAGTGTGGTCCATGATTCAATAGTTTAAGAATTACTAAATCATGTTATTTGAAGTAGACAGAAGGTGAAAGAAATTGAATGTAAAGAGAGCTCTTTTTTTTTAGTAAAATAGGAAGCAAGGTCGTTTGAAAGTGAACCAAATGAGTGCATTACGGAGGCAGAAAAAAGTGGAAAGAGATTAGGACAGCTGCTGTGGAGAATTGGAGAAAGTCAACTCAAGATGATTAAAGAGATCGGTGAGTGTCATTGAGGGCTCAGTTGAGTCATTCCAAAAGCAAAAGGTTTTCAAAAAATGTGGGATCGTGATGGGTTAAGTATGTACCTTCTCTACGTGACCTCTTTGAGGTAAGAAAGACTCATTGTACACAAAAGTTGCTTTGTTTCTTAAAATTGGATTCATATAATTTTATAACCCTGATTGGCATTAGAATGATAAACCCAAATAACGACTTTCTGTTAGGGTATATTTTAATATCCCCCAAAATGTTGACACTAAAAGTGCTTCAACACTTGACAAAGCAAACAATTTCTTTTAACTAAGCACTTCACCAATCCTACAAATGTCACTGATCAAAGCCAGCAGTGTTAGGGATTTAAGCTGAAAGTAAACAGCACACTGAAGCACGGAAGATCCTGGAGCCATGAAACTATAATCCTTTCTTAAAATATGGGATTCCATTGCGTCGTCAGAGTTGAGAGGTATAGTTTTGCTAGGAAGTGGATAAAGGCATCAGAAGGAAGGTGACAAAGGATAACGTAGAAATAAGGAATGCTTAGCCTGGTACCAGACACTCCATTTATCTTGGGAGGTTTGTAAAATAACAATAAAATGACTACATTCCACTTTTATCAAATGCAAGTGATCTTACTACCTTTTTAAGTGTCAAACGCCCTCCCTATGAATGGACTAGATATGTTGCTAATCTTTTGCAACTATTTATTGAGCACCTGATATTTTCCAGGTTAGAATTGGTAACAAAATGCATTTATGTGGTGAGTAAAGTATGATGCTATAGTTAGGCAGAAGCATTACTTGAGTAATAAGAAATCAATTAGAGAAGATAATAACAAAATAGCTATGCACAGAGTCAAAAGTGAAATTAAAATGCTGGAAAGGTTGTATACCTTTGAATTTTAAATATGAGCTATCATTTAAAATACCTCCCCATTTCCCCCACTCCCTAATTCCTGGCTACCTCCATCCTTGAAAACAATCTTGATCACAATTCATTGCAAAAAGCTTTCCCTAATTCTCTCAGTAGGTCTTGATTCTTTCCTATCCACAATTCTATAATTCGTGACTGCCTCTTCAATTATTGCATTTATAACATTTTGCATTGGATTACTAGTAATTGTGGAATTCTTCCCCACATCAAAAGCAAAAGAAGCAGGCTCTCTCTTTTTCATGTCTCTCTATATTGTTTCCAGTCCCATTGTCAGTATCAAAAAGAAGAGGCTTGGTGGTAGTGAGGACAGATTCTCCACTCTTCTTTCTTCCCCAGGCTCCTTTAACCAACCCGAGCACCACCTACTACCACCACCATCAACCACACTCTCTTCTCTTCCCCCTCCTCTCTTTCCTCCTCCTACATGTTCAGGAGAACTGACGTTTTCCATCTTTGAGAGACATGCATAAAAATATATTAGAAAACTCCTATTTTTATCATTTAGATTATATACTATATTAACAGCAGTAAACTTTGGGAGCAAACAATTCCACCTCCCAAATCTCACATAAGCATGTTTTTGGTCATTTCAAACCCAGGTTAATCAAGTTGACAATAGGACTATCTGACACAACCAATTTAAGATTCAGCTCTCCCACTGGAATGGGGTGAAGTTTAAGTGAGATAATTAAGCACTTAATTCAGTGGCTGTCTTTGAGGTAAATTTGAATAAATTTAGTTTTTCTTAGTAGTATTATTACAAAATAATCTATGTACCTGTTTTAAGGGAAATGGCCTCATCGACACCCAGTGTAGGGTTTTTTTTTATTATAATCTTAATTAAGTATGTTAATATAAAAGGAGAAATAAACTCTTAAATTTATATAATTATGAAAACACGGTAAATTTTTTAAAAACCCAAAATTAAATTAACAAGTGTATTTAGTGTGAGAGATGCTGAAATAAACTTTCTCTTCAAAAAATGCATCTGGGCATAGTGCCGTGGTCTCTGTGTGCTGACTGAATTCTGCCACTTACTTCTCCATGAACTTCAGAGAAATAGGATCAGCACAGCATGCCATGACATTGTTTGACTTTCAGTTGGCTTAAATCAATCGTATTACAGTTCTCTTCTCTTTACAAGAGGATCCAAGGAATTCATAAACACAAATGGAATCAAGAACAATAAAAGTATCTGATAGAATTTTGATAGAGAATATCATTCAGATGATCAAAAATGCTATCATCCTCTATTCATTGTTCTCATCTGATAATCTGCTTTTTCACTAATCAATATATTTTGAGGTATACTACATTGTTGTAGCTCTAATTCATTTTTTACGAAGTTTTTAGATAATTGTTCCCTATTAATAAAACTTTAAGTGGTTCACAGAAGTTCACCTATTTTGAAAATGGTACCATGCATGAAAAGATGCTCGACATTGCTAATCATTAGAGACATGCGAATCAAAACTACAATGAGGTGCCACCTCACATGGGTCAGAATGGCCATCACTAAAAAGTCTACAAATAACAAGTGCTGGAGAGGGTGTGAAGAAAAGGGAACCCTCCTACACTGTTGGTGGGAATGTAAATTGGTGCAGCCACTGTGGAGAACAGTATGGCAGTTCCTCAAAAAACTAAAAATAGAATTGCCATGTGATCCAGCAATCCTACTGCTGGGCATATACCCGGACAAAAGTATAATTTGAAAAGATACACGCACTCCTATGTCCATTGCAGCACTGTTTACAATAGCCAAGACATGGAAACCACCTAAATGTCCATTGACAGAAGAATGGATAAAGAAGATATGGTATGTATATACAATGGAATACTTCTCAGCCATAAAAAAGAATGAAATAATGCCAGTTGCAGCAACATGGATGGACCTAAGGATTATCATACGCAGTGAAGTAAGTCAGACAGAGAAAGACAAATACCATATAATATCACTTATATGTGGACTCTAAAATATGACACAAATGAACTTATCTATGAAACAGAAACAGACTCAGAGACATAGAGAACAGACTGTGGTCACCTAGAGGGAGAGGGGGTGGGAGAGGAGTAGATTGGGAGTTCAGGATTAGCAAATGCAAGCTATTATATGTATAACTGAATCACTTTGCTGTACACCAGAAACTAACACAACATTGTAAATCAACTATACTTCAATAAATGAAAAAAATGGTGCTGCGAATACACTTGTACGTGTTTCCTTGTCTTAATCAGCAGGTGTACAGCAAGCCACACTTTCCTCCAGGATCATACCTCACATTCTCTCTTTTATCAGTATTTATCTCTCTGTTATATCTCTTATCACTTCCAATTCACCCCACATGTAGTTCACATATATGCATTCACACACCCAGTGTTAGGTCACTGTTTTATCGAATAAAAATCATACTATATGTAAGTTTTTGCACTTTATTTTTGTTGTTTGTTTTGTTATTATTTCTAATTGTGGCAAAAACACATCACAAAATTTACCTTCTTAATCATATTTAAGTGTAGAGTTCAGTAGCGTTAAGTATCTTCACAATGTTATGTAACAGAGTGACAGGACTTTTCTACCTTGAAAAACTAAAACTCTATACAACTCCCCATTTCCTCCTCCTCCCCACGCTGGCAATGACTAGTACACTTTCTGATTCTATGAATTCAACTACTTTGGATACCTCATATAATGAAATCATACAGAAAGCTCAGAAATAAATTCTTACACATATGGACAAATGATCTTTAATAAAGGCGCCAAGGCCATTCAATGGGGAAAAAAACAGTCTCTCCAGCAAATGGTACTGAGAAAACTGGATATCCACATGCAAAACAAAGTTGTACCCTGCCTAACACCATATAAAAATTAACCAAATGGATCAAAGACCTAAACATAACACCTAAGTCTATAAAGCTCCTAGAAGAAAACAGGAAAAGTTTCATGACATTGGCTTTAACAATGATTTCTTAGATATGATATCAAAAGCACAGGTAACAAAAGCAAAAGTAGGTAAGTGAGACATCACTTTAAAACTTCTGTTTATAAAAGGACACAATCAAGAAAATGAAAAGGCAAGCTATGGAATGGGAGAAAATATTTGAAAATCATATATCTGATTAGAGCTAATATCTCAAATATATAAAGAATTTCTACAACTCAACAACAAAAAGACGAAGTAACACAATTCAGAAATGGACAAAGGACTTGAATAGACATTTCTCCAAAAAAGATATAAAAATGGCCAACAATCATATGAAAAGATGTCCATCATCACTAATCATTAGGGAAGTGCAAATCGAAGCCACCAATGAGATATCACCTCGTATCCATTAGAATGGCTATCATCAACAAACAAAAACAAACAAACAAGAAAACAAGCAGTTTTTCATTGTAGAGATTTAATATTCTCTGAACCAGTTCTGGTGAACGTGTTATGAACGGTAGCTTGACCACGCAATAATACGATATTCTGGTTTCCTTGGTAAACCTACGTCGGAGACCTGTCTTTGCTGTGAATAATCACTTGGATGGAAAGCAAATCACTTGATGAAAATGCCCTTTAATGAACTGTGTTTGCAATTTCCTAAATGACAGCCATGAGGCTGGAACGTAATTACAGCTCCTCCCTAAATGATGGGAAGATTTTTGCTAATCAGATCTAAATGCTTTTATGTATTAATGTCATTACTAGGAAAAAATACCTTAATTAAAAGTTAAGTGTATGTGGGGATAGAAAGGCCATCGCTGATTCCAGCTGTTTGCCATTCTTTGTAATCGGATGTCTACATTAAATGGCAAGAGTAACATGCTCAGATCAGGGAATTGCATTAACATTACACAGCAGCAGATGGGAGCAGCTGCTTCCTGTTCTACACGCTACAAATACATTCTTGCAAAATTGCTGAAAGATGTAGTGCTTCTGGTCCATCTGATTGCAGGCTGTGTCCTCTAAATCAGTTATGGAGGCAGAGCGTCCCAAGCCAAGAGGAATGCATAGCGTTAGTGGCAATATCACTAAAGGTCATCGCCACATGGCCTTTTAAGTTATTTACTGTTTCATTTATTAAATGTGTAAACTGGCAAAATCATTTAACCTCATATATATGTGTATAATCTGCAACTTATAAATGGGATATCGTAGGTAGCAGCAAGCCATCACTGCTACCCCGATAACAAAATAAAGAAAATTATAAAAGTTACGACTTTTAAAGATACCAGAGAGCTTTGAGCAAAGATGATTAGATGAATTAAAATTCCAAAGTGCGAGCAGTCACCCTTAGATGAGCTGACACCACTGTCCATTTTCTCACCTGAGGAGATTTTCTGGGTCAGGACATGAGCAGAATATCCTGCTTGCCACCTGCAGAAGGAGCCCATCAGAAGGAAAACGGTAACAGCTAAGCAGGAGAAACCTTAACGGCCGCATGGGCTGCCATGACAGTTCAGAATTGAGAGGAACAGGATAAAAATTACATTCGACTTCTTGTCGGTAACCATGCAAGCCAGAGAGGATGGAGAGAATTATTAAAGGGTTAAAAATCAGTGGTGGGTGAACAATTAAATTGTGTTGAAAGAGCTGAATAGTCCTGTACTCTCACCTAGAGGCAGTGGGTGTGAAAGTAAGGGTATGAACGTGTCTGCTTTTTCACACATCATTAACCTGTGGGTGTGAAGGAGCCTCATGGGGTTAGATTTGTTGAACCTCATCCAGATACTTCATTTTGAGTTAAGTTATTATATGTTTGCTCTTTTCTCACATTATTTTTTAAAAATTTTATTGAAGTATAGCTGATTTACAATGTTGTGTTTAATTTCTTCTGTACAGCAGAGTGACTCAGTTATTCATATATATATTCTTTTTCATTCTGGTTTATCACAGGATATTGAATGTGGTTCCCTGTGCTATACAGTAGGACCTTGTTGCTTATCCATCCTATACACAATAGTCTGCATCTGCTAATCCCGCACTCTCAATCCAACCCTCCCCTACCTCCTTTCCCCCTTGGAAACCACAAGGTTGTTCTCTAGGTCTCTCACATTACTTTTTGAAGTGAAAGGATAATTTTGTTGTATGGCAGAAGCAGGAAGGGAGAAACTGGCAGGATAATGAAACAGCCCATGACTAGTTCATGATCAAGTCTTCCTTCCCCTATATCTGATCCTCAGACCAAGGACAATTCGTAGCCTCACTCTAATTATGGTAGAATTGAGTGATACAGCATCCTAAGGTAAGACATACAAAAATCTTCTGCTTCTCACTCGAATTCTTTTATCCTGATTCCCCAGTGTTTGCAAAATGAGCTATTCCAGAACAGACACAGTAAAAATGGAGGGATTTTCAACCTACTTAAGCAAAGCATCTAAAAATGTCACCTTTTTATTGATTAGAGACACAGACAAACATGACTAAGTAATGTTTTTAATTTTGATCAACTTAAAAAACACAGAAAAATTCAAATAAGGAACTATAGCCATATTCAGAATTAGTGATATACTTGTTTCCATCTTTTGTATATGTACCTACCCATCTATCTGATACCTATCTTTCTTTCTTTTCTTTCTTTCCTTCTTTCTTTCTTTCCATCTATCATCTATATACATATGCATGTATGTGTATATGTATGTATGTATCTATCTAAAGTTTCCTTCAAATTTTCTCCATTCTTCAAATAGTCTGTCATAACAGCTGTTTTGTGTATATTTCATGTATCAATTCAGATTTTTTTCCCCAGTGTTTTGGTATTATTGTTTTTTGGTCACCGGGTGATAGCATATAAATTTTGTTTCTCTTGTTGATACTGTAGTTGCTTTTATCTAACTGATTAATTACTGTCTTTATTAGGGTGGTTTATCATTTTTACTTATTTTTATTATGAATGTATTTGAATTTATTTCTGTCATCCTATATATTTATCTTTTCTATTTACCATATGTCCTATTTCTGCTTTTTCTCTTTTTTGCAGCTTCAGATGGATTGATGGTATGCTTCTATGTTTTATTTTATTTAAAAAAAGTTTACTGTTAATTTTTTTCTTTAGTGATTTGGAAATTATACATTCTACCATTATTTTTTGTGGTTACTCTTAAATATTTAATATACATTTTAATTTTGAATTTTTATTACCAGAGTTAAAACAAATTATTATCTCTAGCTGCTTTCCAAACAAGACAAAAATCTTATTCTTTAATATCCCTGAATATCTCCACTTCCATCTCCCAAGGTATTTTTGTCTAGAAATTTAATTCAGCTTGTTTCTAACTATATATCGATACATAAAAGTATAGATGGGCAGATAAATTATCGATAGATAGAAGCGGAGAGATGAACATAGATGTCTTCAAGATTCTGATGTTGTTGATGAGAATTCTAATATCCACCTCACTCTCATTTATTGGTGGTCAACTTGCTTTTTCTCTCTAGTTGACGTAAATTTTTATCTCTCTCCTTCTTTAGATTATTTCATTCTGTCTGCTGTAATTTTTACATTAATTTGGCCTGCATCCTCACTGATTTTTCCAAAAGGAGGACTTGTAACTTTCTGTTCGGAGAAGTTCTGAGATATTAGCTCTTCAGAAATTCCCTCCCCAACCTTCTCTCTATTAGGTATATGTTAGAGCTAAAGGATCGAGCCTTCATAGCTTAAATTTGTTTTCAAAAATTTTTCATCTCTTTTCTGTGTTCAGCTGCATTCTCAATTAAATCTAACAGTTTAGTAGTTCATGCTTCAGTGGTGACTAGTTTTGTATTCAATATATCTACTATGGTTTCTTTATCTTAAAAAAATTATAAAAAATTAATCATTTTCTTTTCTCAGCTCTTTTATAATTCTTAACCTCCTTTTCTTGTGTTCATGTTTTGTAACCCAGTGTCTGTTTTGTGGGTGCTATTCCTTCGGTTTCTCATGGAAGGTGTTGAGTACACTTACTGTAAAACCTATCAAATAGCTCAGTTTCCTCTTCGCCTCACTTGAGTGTCTTTCGTTTGTGGAATATGCTGCTCTGCCTTTCACTGATTTACTAAGAGTAAAGGGTTTGGATGTTATTATTTTATAATGGAAAACTACAGTGTCCCCCATGGTCACTCCGTGGCTTACCTAGCAGAGTGGCTGAGCCATCCTACAGGGTGGTTCATGGCTCCCAAAACACCAATGTTCCAAAAGGGGCAGAACATAAGTTGTCAGTCCACTTAAAGGATAGCTTGGAACTGGTCCACTTCTTCCACATTTGATTCACTGACCTGAGTAACAGACAAATTCAGCTCCCACGTGGGAGGGACAACTCCAGCATGTGAACAGTGGGATCTCCGGTTCGTTGGAGGGAATCTTTGGAATCCAGCTACTGAACAGGAGTGAATTAACTTCTTTCAGCTTGTTTGAATGCAGTTGACCATCCTGCACACTTTATTACAAATTTGTCTTTTGTCTCTACAATGAGGTCCGGTGCTTAGTTAAATATGTTAATACATAAGAGTCTTGGGGCTTTGAACTTCCAAAGTAGAATTAGTTAATATCTGGTAACTCTCATCAAGGAGAAGAATTTTTTACTGTATATCTTTGAGATGAACAATCCTGTTATTTTGCTTCACTTTTATCTTTACTCAAACAAAGAAAAACTCAAAACATGTATTTGTATCTGTGGGTAAAGGAGTTAAAAGAGAGAGGAAAGAATACCATTCTTGAAGTGAAAAAAAGTGTGGGTTCTCAGCCCAGATGTCCCAGATGTGACGTTTAACAGCGAATCTTTTGGTTCCTTGCTTTTTTCCCACCATAAAATGAAGATATCAGACTTAGTTAACTGTGAACATTTCCTTCATTGCTAAAACTCCATGCTTAATTTTATGTAATCTTAGACTTGTAGAGGGAAGACAGAACTCCAGAGGATGACTTATCTAACTCATAAATACACACATTTAATTAAAATATTACACAGATTCTAGTGATCATAATGCTCAAGATACTAGTATGCTTAGGAAGAAAAAAGCACTTATTTTTCTTTTCTCATTTTATTTTTAATAATTTCTTTAGGCCACAATCTTTCTTCAGCCTCCTGGCACTAAGCCAATTACACAGATGTGTACATGCACACACACCCCCCAGATGTTGTCAAAAGAGGTCACCCTTAGCTTGTTCTTCCTTTGAATTTTCTAATCAAATATTATTTAGAATAAGTTTGTACATCACTCCAGACTTTGGCTTTGTGGTGAACATAAATTCGAGCACAGACACTGTTTTTTTCAATAGAGCCTTTTGAAGGGGAAAAAGTATTTTTGTCAATCGGGAGCGTAACATGGTAAAATGATAAAACTGTAAGCTGCTGTATTGAGGAAGTATGAATGAGAATTTTTGACTCAAGAGCTATTCCAAATTCCTTTTTTTCTGCATGACGGGGGACCTTTGTCTGAATCACACTCAGCCTACTCGTTGTTCCTCTCCACCCACGTCCAGGTGCACCACGGCCGCTTCTGTTGTCATTGTGCACCTCTAGGAGACCGGACAAATCAGAGATGCTGCACACAGAATTGGAATGACTGAGTTACAAGCATGGGCATGTCACCAGTGCTCAACATACTAATATGCCAAGAAATATCTTAAAGGAGACCAAGAAAACCTTAAAGGAGAAAATTGACCGTATCTGTGTAAATGGGAAAGAAGATGACTGTAAACACAGGTCAGGGAGCCTGTGAACTTAAAAGTATGACATTTCAATAATAATGGAGAAAGTGAGAATTTTGCACAAACCAAACCAATGGTTCTGATCTGTGAAAAAGATCAATTCAATACAGATGGTGCATGACACAAATAGCATGGTCACTGAAAATGGACCAGGTTAGAAAGAGGAGGATGTTACAAAACAGCTCAGTCTGGAGAATTCTCTTTTGGTTTTGTCTGGCAAGTGGCCTCACCAGTTGCTTAGTTAAGAGAGGCTGAGTGTTAAAGTGAGAATGACACGAAGTCATCTTTTTAGATTATTCCAGGTATAATTTTGAGTCAATCTCTAAAAAAGCTGCATATGATTTTTGTTCTGTGGTGGTGACTCTCTATTAGTAGGTGTATTTTTATAAAAAGAGTCATTAAAGGGTAGGAACTTGTCATGATGGGTCACCAATCTACAGCTAATGTCAGTATTTGTCCCAGAATCAATACACCAGGATCTTGATAAGATGCAGTCCAGTCTTACTGTATCACATGATAGATTTGGCCCGTATCGCTAGATTACTAAATGATCTTAAATGCTCAGCAATGTTTATAACTAGGTACAGGCATACCTCATTCTACTGAGCTTTGCTTTCTTGTGCTTCCCAGATACTGTTTTTGATTGTTTGTTTTTTTAAACAAGTTGAAGTTTTGTGGCAACTCTGCATTGAGCAAGTTTATCAGTGCCATTTTCCCAACAGCATTTGTTCACTTCATTTCTCTGTGTCATATTTTGGGGATTGTCACAATATTTCAAACTTTTTCACGATTACTGTATCTGTTACGGTGATCTGTGATCAGTAGTCTTTGATGTTACTATTGCAAAAAGATTACAGCTCACTGAAGGCTCAGACGATGGTCAGCATTTTTTAGCAATAGCATACGTTTAAATTAAGGCATGTACATTGGTGTTTTTAGACATAAGGCGATCACGCATTTAATAGAGTACACTTTTTATATGCCCTGTGAAACCAAACAACTTTCATATTTACCGGGAAGCCAAAAAATTCACGTGACTTGCCTTATGCAATATTCACTTTATTAAAATGGTCTGGAACCCAACCTGCAATATGTCCGAGGTCTGCCTTTAACTTTGTTTATAGGTCAACGTTTCCCAAAGTGCATCTCCTGAAGTTTTTGTTAAAAATGCAGCTCATTTGAAGGGAGGGCTGAAGACCCTCATTTAACATGAGAAGTCAGTCAATATTGTGACAGGTTGATGAATGGAGAGAGAGGAAAATAAGCACAGTGTTTAGAAATAGGGAAGCAATGGACGAAAGGGACGGAAGCAGTTGCCTTGAGATTGGGGTGGGGAGGGGCCGGGGAGAAAAAGGATGAGAGCGAGGGACCACTGCCTGTTAGCATGAGTCTTCAGCATAATTTAGTTTTTAAAAATTATGTTCATGAATCAAAATTTTAATCAATAAAATAAAATGCCAAAACAAACTAACAAAAGGATACAGCTCATTCGGCCTTACTTTAGAATTTCTGAGGTGCAAACTGAATATTGAGAGTGAAGATTCTACGAACTCTGGAAAAACTGCTGAAACCCAATTTATTGATGTTTTTGACTATGTTAAAATAGTTTTCCTTTTCTTTTTATTCCCATCTGATTGTTTACAAGAGCCAGGTTTCTTTTTTTTTTTTTTATGAGTGCCAAATTGCAGAACCCCTGTCAACAAGATAACAACAAGATTATAGATGTGAAAAAGGAAGAGTATGTATTTTCCTCAAAATGGTACATACCTACATCAGGTAGAATTAGGTAGGATTTCAGGGGGTTGCCGTCAGTAGCCAATGAGTTTGGTAATGGCTAAGCTGGGGTATAAAAAGAAGAGAAGGTGGTCATCAGAGAGGTAAGAATGGAATTAACCTCGGTGAAAGTTGCAGAAAAAAGCAGTTTTGTTTGTTTTTCTCCTTAACGGCCCCTCCTCCACCCAGATACTTAGAGGTTCACATTTAAGGAGAGATAATTAAGGAAGATATGATGTTATAAGAATTGTAGATTTTATTACTTTTCTGTGACAGTTTATATCTCTGGGAGAGATTTAATCCAGTTTTTAAGTGACTCCAAAGCTGCAGGGTATGTCTTAAGGCCAATAATTCTGTAACTAAGTTATCTCTATTTTCATCTGTGTTTCCCTGAAGTCCTGGGGCCATTGTTACAGAAAGGTGGAGGTCCACCCTGAGAGCCTTAAGGGTGTATACTGCCTTTGGCTGGAAGTATTTGAAGAAACACAAGTTAGGCTAAGAGAAGCCCTACTGAATGGGTTGTATTATTTCCTCAGCTGCAGCCTTAATCCTACAGTTGTCTATTTTCTTACAAAATCCCTCATCCAAGCTTGGTCCATGTTATACTTGTTCATTCACTATTTCTTTCATCCATCCATCTGTTCATTTCATAAATGACCATTGTATTCTCACCATCAGGTACCATCCTCAAAGGAGAGAGAGAGAGTTCAAAGCGAGACGTATGTCTCCTCCAACACATCACCTTCAAGCAGAAAGGACATATCACTAGATAACCATATGACAGTGTGTGCTGTGCTCTAATAAAAGAACTGTCATGTATCACTTTTTAATAGATACACGTTTTTATTACTGCCTCCAAACTCATCTCCCATTTTTCCTGGGGATGGAGCCCCAAATTTCCTTTGGTAACCAACCCTCCCCACATCTGTTCATGTCATTTTGGATTTTTCTGATTTAAAACAATCATAGTATCTCATTTTCATTGCACCACAATTAGGTCTAGAAGGGTCTTGGTCAGTAAGGACACAGTGGGGCTTCTAAGAGCACGCACCCTGTGGGGAGAGCCTGGGGCCATTTAAATCCCCAGGATGAACCTACAGGAGGCAACCAGTCATGACACGGATTCTGAGGGCCCCAGTCCTGGATCAAGCTGTGCTTGAGAACATTGCCACCTTTCCAGTTCTGGGAGCCAATAAATGTCCTTTAGGTTTTAAATAAATTTTATTTGGCATCTCTGCTGCATGCAAATGAATGATTTCCAAAATGCATTTGTAGATCACTTGTCGTTTTACTATAAACCAACATGCCCCAAGGTGTGCTTCTGTGCAAGTAATAAGTACCGTTCTGATCAAAAGGCGTGAAACAAAAAGTTACTGATTTCTATACCCAAATTGTTTTTGCCAGCTCACCTAGGAACATATTTTCTGAATGTCATTCGAAATCTTAAAGGGTCCAAGAACAATTTGTATAGGCAATGCCCAGTTTCTGTGTCTATATTGATAACTTCAATAAGTGCTTAAAGAGACTACAGGATTGATTCAGAGGGCTTGATTTGATTTGAATAAAGTAAGTCTGGGCCTCAGAAAACTTTGTTTCCTCAGTCTATTCAATGCATTCCTCAGTGGCAGGGATTGATGAATGATTATGAAATGATTAAATGAAAGTACAAAGGGTTCCAGAGTAAGTGCTAGAGAATCAGAGAAAAGCAAATGCAGAAGGAACATTTGATTTTTTTTTTCTTCTCTCTGTAGACTAAGTAACCCCTGCCATACAGTTAGTTAATGTGGCCTCAGGCAGAGAGAGTTAACAAATAAACTGGAGGGAAAATGGAACATTCTTTTTTTTTTTTTTTTTTTTTTGAGGGAAGAGATATTGTTTATCTGACTACTTTTCTATGTAGTCGATTTACTGGTCTATAGATAAATAACATTTTTTCCTATTTTTAATATATTAGTGACTTCCAGCAAAACCTGATTTGGATATTTAATGAAGTCTGAACAGGAACAAAATTATTTTTGTAGCTCCCCAAGTATATTCGGTAACTTAACCTTGGCACATGGAATACGTTGAAAGGCGACATGCTCGTATCATGAGTGTATTTGCCAGATGTCCTGCTTAGAGTAACAGCAACAGAGTAGGTCCTGGTGTCCATTTGCTCCTGCAGTGAGTCCCACTTTTGTGTAGGAAAGGAATGTAAAGATCATATGGGACTCGTGATCTCCCCACATGCCAAGTAAATGTTTTTCAACTTATGGAATCTTTGCTTTCAACACTATGGAATAATGTAAAATAGGAAAAACAGCATTAAATTATTCTTCTAAATAGATTGACATTCTAATTGTTTCCTCTTATCATGAATTTGATTAATTATGCAGGAAGGCCAAGGTAAATAAGCCATAAGAAACTCATTTGAAGCTGAAATACCACTTAGGACTGATTTGCTAATTAGTTAAGAAACAGGCTGTGTTGACAATGCTCTTATTTCATGGGTGAATCCTCTTCAATTTCATTATTCTCAATATCACAAAATTGACTCATAAGTATCTTATCAGACTACTTCTTTAAGTACAGTATAAAAGCATTGTATAACTTTTATTAAATTTCTGCCGAACTCCATTTAAGAAGAGTAGGAAGTTTATTTTCGTATCAACAAATCCCACTTTTATTATTATCTCCATTGTAATATTACCCTGAGACAAAGAAAAAGCCATGTCTAGTTATATGTTCACCGATTTTTTTCTTTTTAACTTTGACTAAGCATTAATTGTTCTTCCTAATTTATGGATTTGTGTTTATTATATTTGTCATATTATTAAAAAATCATAATGACAAACATACTAGTTTGTATAAACTACTTAAGCCATTAACTTTTTTTAGGATACATTTTTGTTCAAACGGTTTGAAACGAGCCATACAAGGAAAGTACTGAATATGATCAGTGGCATGTGCATTGATAGTGGTGACCAGCAAGCCATTCAGGAACTCCACTGGGAATATGACATATGAGCATGAGACCACCAACAGGAAGGAGGGGAGGGAGGAGGGAAGTTTTATTCTCCAGCAAGCATAGGCTCCATAGTCCATTATTCCAAAAGTATGTCTGTCTTTTTCCCAGCACACTCCTATTACCTTAACCTTGGAAGTTAAGAAATTCTAGAAGAGACAAGAAAGGAAAAACAAAATCACTATGAACTAGTATGAATAAATGTTGAGATGGGAGCATTGCCTTCTAATCTACCAGTAGGAGAAAGTATGGTGTCAAATACCATTGCAGGAGATTATATCAATGCTGAAGTTGGAAATAGATCCCAGTTACACTGTGTACGTGGTCCATAATACCAACTCCTGCATCAGAGAGCAAACATTTGGCTCTATGGAAAATGTTTGAGTCACACTCGAGGCTATATCATGGGCATGATGCTTGATGATTCTTTGAACATCTATAAGTGATTAATCTGCACACATTTAAAAATTCCAAGAGGTGCAAACTTCCAGTTTTGAAATAAATAAGCCATGGGGATGGCTTTTACAACATAAGGAATATGGTCAATAATATTGTAAAAACTTCACGGGGACAGAAGGTTACTAGACATACTGTGGTGACCATTTCATAATGTATATAAGTGTGGAATCACTATGCAGTACACCTGAAACTAACATAATATTGTACGTCAATGATATTTCAATGAAACAAATAAAAATCCCAAGAAGTAAATAATTACCTTATGTGAAATCACGGACATAATGTCTGGTCACCTTTGCAAGGCATCCTGGGTCTCCCCTGTCTATTCCTTAGAGCATTTTGGAATTCTCCAGCAATCTCAACATGTCTGAACCAATATATTGGAAAAGCAACATTCTCTACAGAATGACAGAACAGAATACATAGAATGACAGAGCAGAATACATAGAATGCCTCAGCTGGAGGCAGATGGAAAAGGCAAGAGAAGGGGAAGTTATCTTTTGAGGATGACTGCTCTAGCAGAAGCAGTGGTTGCTCTTATGTAGCTGACTGTCACTGTGAAACCCCAGTCCACCTCCACTACAGAACCGTAAGAGCTACTGGGAAATTCCTGTGCGGCAATACTGTGGTGCATCTCCTCCCATGTTACAACTTTTGTGGGGTTCCTTTTCTCCAAATAATAATTTATTTGGGTTGATTACAGCTAACAAGTGGGAGAAATAAAGCCAACCTTCAGCCTCTGGTCAGTCCATCAACAAAATGCTATCAAATGCCGAAGGAGAGCTAAGTGATGTGACCTCAGCAGAGACGATACCTCTAACAGGGCTTTGAGGACTGGTCCAACCTCAGCCTGAGGCACACGCCTTTTAAACATTGGTTGACGTCACTTCTCTTTGAATTTTCCATAATTTTATGACCTGTTCTGAAGCTTCAAGAAGTTTTGACTGCTTGAATACGTGCTCAAGTTTAGCCTGTGTCGTGGAGAAGTTTGAAAAATTAACCTTTGCGTCATCAACTTGAGTAATTAAGGAAAATTCTGCCTAGTTAACATGTGCGCTAACAATATTTACATCTTATTCAGTGCTGGCAGTCATGCACTTGCCTGGTTACTCCAGTGTCCACAATGTCAACTGGGGTTGAACAGTATCATTTTCACCCTTTTAATGATTCTAGGAAAGCTTGGGTTTCCTTCCTCGTTTCTTGTTTGCCTAGATGCATCAGGGTACCTCAGCTGAGGCTGCCCTTGGTTGAAGCTGGGGTTTCAGTGCGTCCATTCTGGTTCAGTAAAACATACGTTACGACAGATTTGTACGGTGACCTCATTTCTGGAACAGCCTCTATTCCGTAGGTCAGCGATCTAAGTTGTTTGCCTTTGTTTTTGTCTGATTCTCATGACAAATGAACATTTATAATGTGAGAGGGAAAGGTTCTTGTTTTTTTGTTAAATGAGTAGAAATATTCTTGCCATTCTGGTATTTGACGTCACCTGATTTTAAGAACAAAGTCCTTGTTTAATGTCCACAGTATGTTTGCCTTTCTGCTCATGTTTCTGGACGTTAATTTCGTAGTTCTGCAGTAGTGACGGTCTTAAATGTGGCAACGTAAATTGTATAAATTGTTATTCACCTTTCATTCTATCATTATGACAGTGCCAGAGAAAATGGTGTCTTGAAAATTATTTTGTGTTCGTGCCAGCTTCTCTTACATTTTTTTCTAACCTTGCTCCTTTATGCAAGTAGAAGCATTTTCATTGAAAAAAGATTCAGTGATCTTTTTTCAATGATTGAGAATGATGCTTAGGCATCTACTCTAATCTCAGTCTTCTTCCTGGAAAGAGCCACTATTGTCATGGTGAATTATAATCCTCTCTCTCTCTCTATATATATGTATATATATACACACACACACTATATATATACATATATATAGTGTGTATATATATATGAATAATATAAATATATACATAACAACAGATATTTCTGTATCAATCATCTAGGTACCTGTCTGTATAATCTGTCATTTTACTTTTTAATGATACTGTAAAATATTCTTGCTTATTTTCACTTAACAAATAACATGCTGTAGAGGGCTTTTCTATTTCTATGTATAGAACCTCATATATTTTAGGTATGTGTACCCCTCTCTTGGTAGAAATTCAGGTAATTTGCAACTTTTCTGCTTCAAACAATCATGCAACATACACCATTATAAACATCTTTTGTATCTGTGCAAGTATTTTTTCCCCAATAGATAGAAAATTTCACAATTTTTGAATCTTTGAATACTATGTTGTTTCGGGAAACTTTTACTAGGCTAGGAAAAATTTCCCACTGAAAGATAGGTAGCATTTAAAAAATTTATCACATTGTCATAACAACTTTTTATCTCCAAACTTCCTGATTTTTCTAATCTGGCAGTTAAGAAAAATTATATCCCATTATTTACTTTTCATTTTATTATTACTAAGATTAAGCATCTTTTTCTAGGGTTCTTAGCGATGTGTTAGGGAATCAATCATTCAGTTCCTTTGCCTATTCCTTTTACTGGGTTGGTTTTGCATAAAGATATACAGGCCTTTGAAAATATTCTGCGTATGAATTCTTTGATATTTATTTTAAAATAATTTCCCTGATCTGTGATTTTACTTTTAAATTTATTTATAATATATTTTGCTTTCAAGCAATTTTAAAACTTGAAGCAATAAATTGCATTAATCTTTGTCTTTGTGGATTTTGAGATTTGTGTTTTGCTTTAGGATCTGTTTAGACTAAGCATCTAAGCAAGCATGCCAGTATTTTCTCCCTGTATCTTTTCTTTTAAATTTTTATTGGGGTATAGTTGCTTTGCAATGTTGTGTTAGCTTCTGCCGTACAGCAGAGTGAATCAGTTATACACATATATGTATCCACTCTTTTTTAGATTCTTTTCCCATATAGGTCATCACAGAGTATTGAGTAGAGCTCCCTGTGCTATACAGTGGGTCCTTATTATTTATCTATTTTATATATAGTAGTGTGTATATGTCAGTCCCAGTCTCCCAATTTATCCTTCCCCCCTTTTTCCTCCCTGGTAACCATAAGTTTGTTTTCTACATCTGTGAATCTATTTCTGTTTTGTAGATAAGTTCATTTGTACCTTTTTTTAGATTCCACATATAAGCGATAGCATGTGATATTTGTCTTTCTGTGTCTGGCTTACTTCACCCAGTATAACTCTCTATATCTTCATATTTTTGTTTTGTGATCCTTTAAATTGATCTGGAATGTTTTTTTAATGGTGTGATGAGTGACTTTAATCTTACATTTTACATATGAATAGACAATTGTATAAATACCATCATTTAAAGTATTCCCCCATTGATCTGAATGCCGCACTTTGCTAAGTTTGTCAAAGGGTTGACCACACAGAAGCCAGCTAAGACCTCCTTCTCACTTTGCTTCACTTTATGGTAGATGTTGGAAGGCTTATACATGCACTAAGCTGGATTCCCTTGCCGGTGGAAGTAGTCATGTGATTTATTTCTTGCCAAGGTGATGTTTGCAGAAGTTAGTGAATGGGGGTTTCTACAAAAGGTATATCTACTGGTCAAACTAACACGCCCCTTTTGGCCTTTGCTCTGCCGGGTTCTTCGAGCTCAGAATATGAAAGTGAGTTTGAAGGTGCAAACATCTTGAAGCCACGTGTGACAAAGATGTATAAAGAACCCTGTAATGGAAGGAAGAAAAGAACCACGTCTCTGACGCATCACTAAACCACTGTTTTCAGAGCTGAAATATTAACTATAATTTATTTACTCTTGTGTTAGTTAGGATTTCTGTTAAATGCAACCAAATGCAATTTTAACTCTTAGAAATATAAATCAAATTCGAATGTATTTGCCTGTTTTTAGCCTCTCTCTCTGTTTCCATTCTATTGTTTATTCCTACACCAACACCATAATTAATTAATAGGTAATTCATACAGATTTAAGTATATGTACTTTTTAGTATCTGGAAGGACATAACCTCATCCTTTGTTCCTTATTTGAATTGTCATAAACTTTCATTCAATTATTAAGTTTATTATTTTGTCATGTTTCCTAAATAATCTTTCTTACATGTGATATATATTGAACATTATTGAATGTTTTAGTTGTTTTCTTTTTGTACCTAAAATGATCATGGATGTTCCTCAGTTTAATGTAGAAAATTACAATATCATATGATCTACTTTGAACAGTCTTGGATTACAGAGCTAAATCGTAGTTGATCATGGAGTGTTTTTAAATTTTAATGCATTTTGATAAAATACATAGTGTTGTACATCCCTGTTTATTACTAACATTGAATTATAATTTTCTTTCTTTTTCTATCATTTTCTGGCACAATACCATGGTTAGTTAGGTCTCAGGAAATAATTTGGGTATTTTTCCATTGTTCTCTCTGGAATGCTTTGTATAAGTTGGGAATTATCTGTTCTTTGAACATTTGGTAGAACTTGCTCATAAACTATTTAGGTGTTATGTGTAGGCTTAGCTCTTCAACTTCAAGGGTAGAATTTTTATTTAGAATGCATCCTTCAAACATCTTATATAATAATAATTTCAGTGTTGTTAAATTGCTGATTTTACCATTTATACTTCATAATTCTCAGATAAAAAAGAAAATAAAATGATAAAATAGATATAAATTTTATGGATTAACATTTGTAAAAAAAAAAAAAAAACACTGAGTTTTCGAGTTTAAGTAACAAAGGGAGCCCCTTATCACAAAGTGGAATTTCTTTTAAGAAAGTATTCTTAGATTTTATGATTTTCATTAGGAACTTATAATTAAAAGTACAGATTCTAAAGTTTATTTATGACTGTCACAATATGTGTTAAAAATAATACCGATTTAATGGTGATATTATTGAGATCATCAAACAAGTACCCTGACAAAGAAAGAAAAATGTATAATTCTAGTGAGTGTTACATAGTATCTTACAATATTGTTTCTTATGATTATAGACATTTTCTATGGATGCATTTTTGAATCAATAGCAGACAAATGACTTATTGCCTCAAAAAAGTAGGCACTTATTTCTCTTCTACAAAATACTGAGTACAAAAACATATTTTATATTCAAGTAACAGACACATTCATAGTTCACATATTCAGCCTGTTATTAACATTATTAATTTGACTGTTAAGAACTTTGAAGTTAAAAATTCTCATTTTGAATACATTTCATGGTAATATTTCATATAACATTTTCTTTATCTAGAATTGTAAAGCCATACATTTAGACAATCAGAATCAATGATACATTCACTTATCTAGATAGGGGAGTTCTTCAAAAAATAAAATATTGCTATGGACTGAATTGTGTCCCCCCAGATTTATATACTGAAGCCTTAACTCCCAATGCGATGGTATTTGAAGATGGAGCCTTTGGGGAGAAAATTAGGTCATGAGAGTGGAGCCCTTGTAATGGTTTTAGTGCTCTTATAAGAAGAGACTTGAAAGAGACCACCTCTGCCCTGTGAGGACAGAGCAAGAAGGTGGTCACCTCCAAGCCAGGAAGAGGGCCCTCACCAGACACTGCATCTGGTCTGCTAGCACCTTGGTCTTGGATTTCCCAGCCTCAGAACTGTGAGAGATAAACGTCTGTTGTTTAAGCCACACAGACCATCAGCCTGAGCTGATGAAGACAAATGTATTCTCAAAAAACACTCTTCCTACATGCGCCAACACATACACACACACGCACCCCATAATGTGTGAGTGGAAAGCACCTCAAACTTGATATAACTTTAAATCAGATAAATTTTACTCTGTCAAGGCTAATATCCCATTTTCCATGTCTGAAAAACAATTGATCTAAATTAAATTATGATTGTGATCAACAGTATTTCATAAAAGCAAATTTAAAATTTAAATGATTACTTAAATAATAGATCTGAGATTTCTAAATTAAAGCCTTCTTATTTTAAAATCAGATTTTCGTACCACTAAATCTACCAAGATGCTCAGAAAGACTCATTAACTCCTTCTTGTCCCTGAAGTTGGTGAAAATGAGGCAGCTGTTCCTTGCAGTGGGGAAGACCTTTGGGCGTGTTTTCTATGTGGAAAATTGAGCTACATAAGACTCCTGAGAACTTTAAAATTAGGGATGTTGTTTAAGTGAATTTCAAGGGTTAGTCTTAAACATTGAATGAAATGTAAAGGGTTTTTTTTTCTTTTCAGTCCATCATCAAAGTTTTTGTTTCTTTATTTTGTTTTTAAACTGCAGGGCTAAATGCAAAGTGTCTGAAAAAAGTTGAAAAAGACACCCCACACACACAGAGACAGAGACACAGAAAGAGACAGAGAGACAGAGGGAAAGGGAACTGAAACCTCTACATCATTTTTTGTGAGATTCTCATGGACCCCACATCCGAGCCTGTGATTACTCTGTCCCAAGGGTGAAATGCAGTGTGACAAGAACAACTTATTTCTGTGAGTAACAGCTAAATGTACAAACTTAGCTTCCACAACAGGAAAACAACAATGGAATCTCTTTGCGATTCTGCTAATTTGCTTATTTCAACGTTATGCTCTTTTGATTCCTAGTAAGGCTGTACCTGTTTCTTCATCTGTGAATTTTCTTTTTATTCTTTGCATTTTTTTTACTGTGATTTTAATGGTTTTCGATTTCTTCAAGCCACAAACACCATTAAATTCTTACTATTTGCCTGATGCTGCACTAGGTTTGGCCTGCTCTGTTCTCCAGGGAGCAGATGCTGAGAAGGGTGAGGAGAGCCAGCAGTTTTGTGGGTTTGCTGGGGATCAGGGAGCAAGCCTGTGAGAAATACAGATGGGAATTGGCCGTAGTCGTCAGAGAAGCCTGCAGACTGTGACGCTGATCTGACATCCCCGTAAAAGGAAGGGGCGGGGCAGGGCAGGAGCTGGATTGGGCAGGGAAGGACTCAGACCGCGATTCCAGAGGTGACAGTCTTGGCCAAGCCAACACGGAGCTCCAGAACACAGACTGCTTGTTGGAGGTGTCACAGGCTGGGCAGAAATGGCCAGATCCTGGCATCATCCGCATGCTGTCACTGGTTAGGAGCTTCCGTAGAAGAGCCCGGCTCTGCTTTGACGCTAAGGCAGACCCTGGGGACCATCCCTGGAGGGTGTCACCTCTCTGCCCTCATCACAGGGAAATGGGAAGTCTTTTCTTGAAGGGACATCCAAGCATCACTTCCACGTTGCCCCAGAGGGCCTGAGGAGAGTATAGGAAAAGGGCAATTCAACCCCTGCGTAAGGGAGATTATAGTCTAGGGGAAGAAGACGGCCAGTAGTGAACACGAACCTGAACAGGATGCTTTCGGAAGGGTCATGTCCACAAAGGACACTGTATGTGTTGCTTTTGATAGAGTGACGTGATTGCTTTCACAGGGAATTGAAAATCCTCCATAGCGTGTGAGACCTCCCTGAGTAGGTGATGAGTCCAGGGCACTATCTGAAGAGGGTGTCACACTCTGCACTGCGGAATTCAGAGCTGCTGGGTCTTGTATCTGAAAGAGGGAAAGAAGTCCACTAGGAAAGGCAAGGTGCCTGACCCAGGGGGAGAGAGCAAACGAGTGAGGAAGTTCCCTTTAGCTGATTCGCAGAGGTGGATTCCACAGTGATGCCAAAATGATGTTAAAGCTCCTGGGAGCCTCGAGATGTGTGCCTGGGTCCTGAAAGAGGGAATCATCACAGCACCTACTCCATCGGACCCAGAAAGATGGAGTCAGAGGGGCCTGCTTATAAGCATAGGCTGTGGCACGCTAAGCCAGAGGACCATTAAGTATGCCTTCTGCATTTTACTCTGGAGAAACTAATGAGTAGATGCTGGATTTCTTTTATCGATTTTATGACCTCTATTTGTGAGAATTTGTCGATTGTACTTGAATAAATTATATTTCTCCAGTTTTTGTTTCCTTTTACAATTTTACGATTATCTTCAATGTTAAAAATTTTTTAAATGGTCAAATCTTTTAAGATTTCTTGTATCGACATGCTTAGAGAGTCATTCCCCATCCACAGAAAATGTCTGCTTCAATTTTTATCTTTTAACTGGGTTAATACGAAGTCCTTTAATTTTGCAGAAATGTACTCTGTGGTATGACACAGTCCTTAGAATCAAGTTCATTCCATGATGTACCATCATTGCACTGCAAGGGACTCGAAAATAAGATGTTAAAGTCAGAATTCTCAGACTCTCTGCATCTGCAACTCGTGTTATCCCGAGCAAAGTAAGGAAGGAGGAACTAAAAGAAGAGAGGAATTTCTTCCATGTTTTTACTGCTCTTCAGGCAGGAAGCAGTATTCCTTCTCTGATCTTTTATTCCTTTTATAGTCATTCTTCAATCAGCCGATCTCATTACCACCTTCTCACCCTCAGACCTCAGTTCTCCCAATACCCACCGTTCACTTTCTCATTCTCAGGCGATGCTGTAGCTGTATCCACAGCACCCATGTCTTCCTAATCGATCATCAAAATTTAATTGATTATGGCCTAAGAAGTCCTGACAATTGCTCCCTTTGATGGGGTGATGGAGACCAGCTGGAGGAACAAAAATAATTTCTAATGGAGTAATATAGATTTCCTAAAAGGAAAGTTAAAAACATAAATGCATGTAAATTTCTAAACTGTCTCTGACAGAAGGATCTAAAACTCTTGGTAGAAGAGAGATTATAAAATATTTTGGTTTCCAATTCTTCCACATAAAGCTGAGTTACATTAGTCTTTATGACAATCAAATTTATATTTATTCATGCATTCATTCTTTCACCTGCCTATTGTTTTTTTGAGCGAAATTTAATTAAGCCGTTACTAAGGGTCAAATTAGTCTTTTAGGTATCAGGGATTAGAAGATAAGTAACGTTCAGTCTCTGTCATTAAAAATCTCCAAGGTTGGTGAGAGACGCAGATACATAAAGAGACTGTTATTATTATTAGTATATGGAAAAGGCAGTGACAGACATAGAGCTAGTTGGTCATAAGAGCATAGCAAGGGTCAGATTCCCCAAATTGATGGACATAGTTAAAAAGCCTTCCTGAAAGAAGATGTTATGGTTACTTTTGGTGTGCTTAATTTAAGCAAAGGAAATATAAAAGTAACAACATCTGTGAAGGGAGAGGCATTAGAATGAACTAATTCTGGGTGTCTTTCAAATTGTTAGCTTGACGTAGTAACAGCACATCCTCTGAGTTTTATTAGGTGTGATCCCAAATAATGAACTCTGGGCACTGAGTCAGAAAACCTGGATTCTGGAAACTTCTTTGTGCCTTGATTCTTTCTGCCACTGGATCACAGGATTCCGTTCAGCCTGTGAAGGGATGCCAACTAACGTTTGCAGTTTATAAAATAGAGCCACACCTCGTTCAAAGGTAATGAAGATTCTGCTCATTTTGGCTAATGTATTTGTGAAAATGTAAATTATGACATGATATTTTAAAAGCGTATAGGCACTATAAACAGGTTTGTAAATTTGTATAAAAAACAGAAAATTCTTATTTTTCTGCAGTAGCAAGGCATGTTTTCCTCTCCAGAATATGAACATTTTCTCTCTTTCTGAATATCCATGTCTAGGCAGAGTTATCAAATTTATACCTTGAGGTTTATGATAGTAACAAGTGAATATTTTTAAGTTCAATTCTAATTAAGAGATTGAGTGAAATTTGAAAAAATATTAAAATAAATTAACAGTTTGCCAGAAAAGAAATCCAGTATTTTCCTGTTGATAAAGCCCACCAATGAAATTGCTTCTTTGTGTATTTCAGATAGCTATGGTATCCCATCAAGTCACGTGTAAAATTTCTGATTAGTGTTATTACATTTAACCTCTTACCAATGAGCACAGTAGTGCTCTCGTATTAGAATAAGAGGAGGCATAAGCTCTTTGAAGAATTCTCTTCTCTGAAGTTTTGGAGATTAAATATATTCTTGTCATACTGGCTGAGAAAAGACCTTTTTTCATGTTCTTTCTAATAGCTTCAAGAGATATTTGATTCTCTGAAATTGAACAAAAGGAAGCATAAACATTCTGTTTCTCTCTCTCCTGTCTCACTTTGAGTTTCTCTGACTTCTTTTCAAACGTGCTTTTCAAGCTCTTCAAATTAAAGTCAAATTAATGTCTGACATCCCGTACAATCAGAGAGGTAGGAGTCTTCCGTGGTCCCATGACTAACACTCCCACCCACAGCTGGACAATCTAAAGACTGATTTCTAATCTGATTCCCTTAAAGTTGGTATTGAAAAGTCCCATTTTATTATTATTTTAAAATGTGTGTGTGCGATTGTGTGCATCATAAGAGGTTCGGAGAGAGAGAGCGTTTTACCCTCTATAACTCAGAATTTATTTTACTAACACTTTCCCTAACAAACTTGGATCATTTTTTGAAAGATCTTGTTTTCACATCCACCCCATTTCCTCAGCAAGGTTTGCCTGGATCTGTAGTTTCTTGGTGGAGGTTTCCTGTTGTTGTTGCATCTTTGCTTATACGGCAGGCATCCATTCTACAGTGTAGCAGAGTGGAAATCAGAATGAGCAGGAAATCTGAGAGCGCTCCAGCCCTGGCTTTGTCAGAAATAGCCATGCCCTTAGGCAAAGCATTTAACTCAGGTTCATATGCCAAGATCATGGCATTATGACGGTTATTTTGTCTCACTTCTCATTCAAACATGAATCAGCTTGTTCTTGTTCTTCTTGTCTGCAACATAACTGGAACAATTGTATTTATGGCACGAGGATGCTGGGGGGCTGGAATGAGATACTGTGTGCAGAGCTCTTAGGGTAACACCTGGCACCTGAGTGTCTCATGCATGTTAGATACTGTGTTTTGGCGAGACGGAGATTGGGGATTCCGGGATACAGGTGGTCATGCAGGCTGCGGATGTAGGTAAGATCATGCGGGCAGAGCGTGTAAAATAAGTGAAGATTCCAGAACTGCAAGGGTTGATACAGCAGCCGGTAGCTGCATGCGGCTATTTCTACTTAAATTAATAAAATACAAACTTCCGTTCATCAGTCACACTAGCTGCATTTCAAGTGTTCAGTATGCACGTGGGTTCAGTGACTACTGTTCTGGACAATGTAGATATGGAACATTTTCATCATCACAGAAAGTTCTATGGGAAACAGTTATCTAGGAGGTGTTCATTCTTTATGTGTAAGTTCGTGCTCCATTGTTGAAATTTCTGTATCTTATGTGGTGACAAAGGATGGTGATAATAAAGAAATAAATATTTTAAAAAATATTTCTGAGTTTCCTAATCTTCTAAGCCAAGAAATGTAGAAGAGTTAAATAATTTACCCTATTACGCATTTCTCTAGTTTTACTGAGATATAATTGACAAATAAAAATTGTATTTATTTAAGGTATACAACATGATGGTTGGATAAATGTATACATTGTAAAACGATTATCACAATCGAGCTATGAACACATCTATCACCTCACATAATTACCTTCTTTTTATTCTTTTTTGGTGGTAAGAACACGAAATCTACTCTCTTAGCAAATTTCAAGTATACAATATATATTATTAACTGTAATCACCATGCTGTACATTAGATCCTTAGAAATTTTATAACTGGAAGTTTGAACATTTTAATCAGATCTCCCCAATTCCCCCGCCCCTCAGTCCCTAGTAACTTTTATTATACTCTGCTTCTTGAAGTTCTATTGTTTTAGATTCCACATATATATGAGATCATACAGTATTGTCTTTCCGTGTCTGGCTTATTTCACTGAGCATAATGTCCTCCAGTTTCATCCAAGTTGTCGCAAATGATAGGATTTCCTTCCGTGTGGCTGAATCATAGCCCAATTTACATATACAGATATAGATATCACATTTTCTTTATCCATTCGTCCATGGATGGACTTTCAGGTTGTTGCCGTCTCTTGGCTATTGTGACTAATCCAATGGTTCGTGATGTTAACGTCTGGCTTGGTAGTCAAACCAACACTTGAGGTGACAGCATAAAAACTAGAAGAGTTCTCTGATCTTAAGTTTGATGCTTTCCCCACCTGTGGCCTCCCCTGGTGTCTCCCTGTTACAGTTAGATGCACACTTACGTCCTCCTGATGCAGCTACTTTATGTTGTGAAGCCTGTTGTCAAACATTTCCTGAGTGCAATTAAAGTGGGGTAAAAATCTCTGCCTTTCCTTTTTCTACCTGAAAAACATCCTCGAGGCAGTGACCCGATGGTCCTGGCCTCTTGGTATTTGCTTCCTTCTATTTTGCATTATGTCAATAGTAAAAACTCTTCAATGCTTTTGTTTGCCGATGTTTTGACCGCAGCTGTAGACTTATCATCCATCATGCTAGAGGGTAAAATGAACACAATCAAACCGACTGTAGTCACTCTGAAGTAAAAAATTCCTTTTCAGGGACAATAATAGTTTCTTTCCAAGACTCTGCTTCCTCCTCTTCTTCTGCATCTGGCTGGTGACGATCCGAGTGCGTCAATCTCTTCCACTTGACAGACCTTTGCATTTTTTTTCCCTTAAGTGACAATTTGATGATATGTGTGACTCATGTGATGCTAATAATACTCTTCATATTCAACTCATTTTTGCCTCTTTATACTTACATAAGCAGAAAATTACTATATTTGTATAAAAACAGTTCTACAGAATTATCTGTGAACTTAGAGCATTACGATTTCAATTCGACACTAAAAATGTCACCGGTTGATTATTCCTGCCGTCCCATCAGTCATGCTCTGAGATGTCATTTCATTTCACGGTAAGAGAGAAAAATGATGTTCTCAAAAACAAAACAAAACGAAAAACAAACCAACATTTATACCTCAATAAAACCATGACACCAGTCACATGTATCAGGGTTAGCTAATTATGGAAGAGGCATGCCATTTATTCTCACGGGAAAACGTATCATGTCAAGAAAACTACTTTTGAAAATGCTAAAATGATTTATACCATCCTTGCCTCTACTGTATATGTTCAATAAATGCTTCTTGATGGACTAACAGATGCCAGTTTTTATGCAAAAGTACTTTTTAAGAAATGTAAATATATGACAATTGTAAAAAAATATCTCTGTAATCTTGATGCTAGGATACAATATTCTGTGTTCATAAAGTATTCTGATACTCTGCAGCTGAATATGAAATTTGAAATGGAATTTTAACTTTCCTGTGGGATTTTATATTTTTAGAAATGAAACTTTTATAAAACAGTTCCATTTTGTGAAGTATCACTTTAATATATATGTATATATATACATATATATATATGATTGATATGGTAAGTTAATTAGAAAATTTATACTTACATTCCAACATGTGCCTTTCCCCTATTCAAGGCATTATCAAAAAGAAAATACAAGTCCTGATCTCTATAGTCAATGATCTTGCACTCAAACAAAAAAAAATATTTCAAAAGAAAAAGGCTGAACATAAAATGTATGAGGAAATAATCTGTAAACTACTTAAGGATACACATTACAGTTTTTAATATTCATTAAAATTGTTTGAGAAGCATGTATGGAGGATTTGGTGCTTAATAGAGACCTCAAGGAAGTGCTAAGATTCGGATGAAATTCTACAAAACACGTGAAAAAATTCAGCCACACGTGCTGACTAGAGACAAAGCATTAGTTATTTAGAACATCTAAGAACTAAAAAAAGAAAAAAAATCATGAAGTATCATAACACTCATTATACACAAAATTATGGTTATAAGAGTTGGCTCTCTAATGCATAACAAGCAAAAGAAAATTAATTTGGTTTTGACTGTTTAGCTCCAACTAAAGGGAATTCATGTAATTCACAATGATATACTGGTTACCACTAAAATACACTGGGAAGGATTATTTAGATCCTTCTGCCTATTTCACCTGGTCATAAATATTTTCATACATAAAATAATGTGGACACAAATTATTTTTATGTCATCCAGTTTGCCTATCTGAAAAGTATCATTTGCCACACTTGAATCCTTTTGGTTTCTTGTTATGAGGTTTTTTAAAAAATTTAATTAATTATTTAAAATATTTTTTTAACATCTTTATTGGAGTATAATTGCTTTACAATGGCATGTTAGTTTCTGCTTTATAACGAAGTGAATCAGCTATACATATACATATATCCCCATATCCCCTCCCTCTTGCATCTCCCTCCTTCCCACCCTCCCTATCCCACCCCTCTAGGTGGACACAAAGCACCGAGCTGATCTCCCTGCGCTATGTGGCTGCTTCCCACTAGCTATCTATTTTACATTTGGTAGTGTATATATGTCCATGCCACTCTCTCACTTCGTCCCAGCTTACCCTTCCCCCTCCCCATGTGCTCAAGTCCATTTTCTACTTCTACGTCTTTATTCCTGTCCTGCCCCTAGTTTCTTCAGAACAATTTTTTTTTTTTGGTTCCATTATGAGTTTTTGCCAGTTTCCTTTTTAAGACTAGAAATGTCTGGGGAGGAAAGATTTCCTTTGTTTTGATGCTCTTATACAATCACATATACCAAGGGACATGGGAAAGTAGGAACTGATGTAACTGTCATGAACTCACTTTGACAGGAGACAGGATTAGCTGACTTTACAGTTATTAATAAAAATACAAACTAAAGGCGAATGGGTCAGAGAGGATACAGCCATTTCTAATACTGGGATAAATTATTAACAACAACAAAAGAGTATAAGAGGAAAGCTTCATTGATAATAAATGAGATCAGTCCTTAAAAGAGCTACGTGTTCAACGCTGAGAACTAGTACGTGAATGTGTGTTTACTCTCTGAAAAGCTGTACGTGCTGAAAATCCAAATAGGCAGTTTCTGCTGAAACAAGAAGAAGATGCAGTCTGAGGGTGACTCCCCATTAACACAGCCCTGGGGAGGCTGTGAAAGGACACAGAGTTCGATGGATTCTGATGGCTAACCTAAGAACTATGAGAATCCACGGGGGAGCAAGGAGGCTGAGTCCTGGGTCAGGAGGGTGCACTGATCTACGAGGGCTTCCACGACACAGCAACGCAAACTAGGTGGCTTACACAACACAAACTTATTGTCTTACACTTCTGGAGGCCAGAAGTCCAAGACCAAGGTGTTAACAGAGTTGATTCCTTCTGCGGTTTGTAAGGGAGGATCCGTGCTTCGTGCGGAGCTTCCAGTGGCTTCCTGGCAGCCTTTGGCTTTCCTTGGCTGGTAGATACATCACCCTTTGTGTCTGTGTCCAAATGACCTCTTTTTATAAGGACACCAGTCGTATTGGAATAAACTATTTATATGGTTTTTTTAGAAGACTGAAATTACCTGCTCTGCTATGGGCATGGCCCACTTAAAGAATAAAAATACAACAAATATATAATGGTCCTTATTCCTAAAGTATCAGCACCTGTAGTGTCGTTTTAGTATTCACAGCAAAGTTACGTATGATAACGGTGCCAGGGCTGCCTCTTATGATTCACACATTTTAACGCTATGCTTTATTATCCTAGACAATTACATGATTTAGCTGCAGTATAATTGATGGAATTAAAGTGGATTCCTTGAGATCAAGCATTTTGCAGCTATCTCAGTTTCGATCTCCATGTATAAATGTGTATAGAATAAAAGCTTTTTTAAAAGCTCCTGTATATCTTTGGTGGAGAGGAAGTTGACTCAAACCTCAGGCTAAGTTTTGGGTTTTCCCCACCTATACAGGCGAAACCTATTGACCTCAGACATCACTAACACAAGCGACTGGAGGTGGTCGATTTTCTGCATGCCACGGAGGACATCGCTGATGGTCATACAGACGCGTGCATTTATTGTGTACTTTCTACTCTGAAGTATTATTCTGTTTTGAAGAGTGTTCCGTCTTTTGCTGGGGAAACATTAGTGACATGCGGTTTGCATGCGGTAATGACAAAATCAAGCGATGTCTCTGGTGAGTCCTCCCTCCTTATGGGTCTATTTGAGTCTTTGGTTGAGTACTTTCACCCCAACATCAGTTGAACTATATTTACGGTTCTCATATGAATAAAATTAAGATAACCCTCGTGATGCCAATCAACCTTTCTTCTTGGTTGACGTGGGATGATATCTGAGATGAACGAAGCTTCAGTTTCCCCTCTGTGGGGCGGGGGAGGGAACATCACCCGAAAGTTGGCATTGATTGCTTTACCTGTTTGCCTTATGAGTAAAACCTACTAGATGGGCTTCCCTGGTGGCGCAGTGGTTGAGAGTCCGCCTGCCGATGCAGGGGACACGGGTTCGTGCCCTGGTCCGGGAAGATCCCACGTGCCGCGGAGCGGCTGGGCCCGTGAGCCATGGTCGCTGAGCCTGCACGTCCGGAGCCTGTGCTCCGCAACGGGAGAGGCCACAACAGTGAGAGGCCCGCGTATCGCAAAAAAAACAAAACAAAACAAAAAAACAAACCTACTAGAGATGAGCTGTTCATCACTTAATTTGCTAGGATAAATCTAAGCCCTTCAGACCAAAGACATGTTTAATTATGTAATACAAGGTAGTACATGGGTTCATACTTCGGAGGAATATTAAAAACTCCCTTGACTTACTCACAATCTTTGAGAAGCTAGTAAGCCTGAGACAAGGACTAAGCAGTTTCTCTGATTACTAACATCTATCACACATTTTATTGTTTCATTTGAAATAGTATCTCTTCTCGGCATGCTCTCGATGTCAAAGTTCCCTTTCTTAGTACAACGAGATGTTCGGAAAGGGGGAGAAACGTCACACGCACCAGCTTTGCCCCTGTCACTACCTGCCCAAAGCTGTGTGACAATCCCCGTATTTCCTTGACAGCCTTAACCACATCCTTCTTTTTCTTTCCGCACTTACGTGTGACTAAACTTGTCAAGCTCTTGAACTGAAGTCAAATACTGCTTCAGTTTTTGTATTCTGGAAAATGAGAGGACTGTCGTAGAAGTAAAAGCGGAAACCATAAAACAAATAAACAACTACTGAATGTTTTCTATGCCACAGAGCACTGAAGAGAAAAAAGGAAATAGCATGACATCTACGTATAGTGATAGTAACAATGACGGCACCAGAGTTTGCTAGGTGTCTGCAGAGGCTCTCAGCACTTCACTTACATCATCTCATTCATTCCATAGAGCATCCTTAGGAGGTAGGTGCTATTTTAAGCCTCATTTTAAAATTGAGGAAACTGGTGAATCAGGGTGCTGAAAAACTGCCTCAGGTCATACGTCTAGCAAGGAATGCAGCCGCTACACAGAAGTGAGAAGCAGTCTGGCTCTGACACTGAACAGCTTTACACTGTTGAGAAATACGTTTGTTTATATGGGTCTCAGTTCCTGAGCTTGCACAGAGGAGGTAGTAAATGCTAGAGCAGAGACAGCCTGGGCTTTGTTTCTGGTTGGAGTCTGCACTCAGGATTCTGGCTACATGTCTGGGTAGGTTTTACAGCTACAGTATCCCTCAATAGCTTTATTGCACAGAAAATGGAGGTAACAACACGTACAGGCACTTTGGGGGATTTGAAAAGTTAACATATTTTAGAAGCCTTACAGGGTTCCTGATACATTGGCTATCAATAAGTATGAGTTCCTAGTCTTTCCTTCTGTCAAATAATAGAAAGATGATATCCGAGGAGTCTTATAATTCTAAAACAATGATTCCAAGACAAGTCCAGGATTTGGAGAATTCAGGAATATAACTGATGATAAAATATATAAGTACATGGAAATGCAAATGATTTCAAAATGCAATATTTTAAGAAAAATAATAGAAGAATTATTCAAATTGGATTCAGAGTATGGTTAAGAATGCTTTGCGTTTGAAAAAGTTTGGAACTTATGAACTGAAGAGTTTTGGGAATTTTCCAGGAGTAGGGAGACAGGTCAGATATTGAAGGCTGCATAGCCTTTTTAAAGAGGCAAAAATGTGTTCACCATCTCCAAAGTGAGAACACGTACAGAAGAGGCCAGACAGCGCAAGACTTGTTTGAGAGATCGATGTACCCACATTTGATAGGAGCAGAGAGTTAATAATGATGCAGAGTCAGAGAGCAGTAAAGGAAACTTTCAATCAAAGTTGGGATGACTGTAAAAGTCGAGGGAATTTGCTCTTGATTCTGGTGATAAAGGAAGTTAAGCATTCAAGGTTAGACTTCATTGCTTCTTGCATTTTTTCATTTCCTCCTAACTCCTTGATTCTTGTAATATTCAGTTCAGAATCATTCTCTCCTCCAAGATTCCATAGGTCTGCAGCCCATTGTTCTGTGCATCTCCACTGAACTCTCATAAGCCCCATGCTTCCTTTTATCACAAAACTTACCACACTCGACTATTATTTCCTGGGTATGTGTCCCCTCTTTTGACTGTGAGCTCCTAGAGAACAGAGATCCTCTCTTCTTCATCTATGTGTTTTTTATAAACCATTTTATTTATTTACATCTTTATTGGAGTATAATTGCTTTACAATGGTGTGTTAGTTTCTGCTTTATAACAAAGTGAATCACTTATACATAAACATATGTTCCCATATCTTTTCCCTCTCGCATCTCCCTCCCTCCCACCCTCCCTATCCCACCCCTCCAGGCAGTCACAAAGCACCGAGCTGATCTCCCTGTGCTATGCGGCTGCTTCCCACTAGCTACCTACCTTACATTTGGTAGTGTATATATGTCCATGCCTCTCTCTCGCTTTGTCACAGCTTACCCTTCCCCCTCTCCATATCCTCAAGTCCATTCTCTAGTAGGTCTGTGTCTTTATACCTGTCTTACCCTAGGTTCTTCATGACAATTTTTTTCCTTAAATTACATATATATGTGTTAGCATACAGTATTTGTCTTTCTCTTTCTGACTTACTTCAGTCTGTATGACAGACTCTAGGTCTATCCACCTCATTACAAATACCTCAATTTTGTTTCTTTTTATGGCTGAATAATATTCCATCGTATATATGTGCCACATCTTCTTTATCCATTCATCCGATGATGGACACTTAGGTTGTTTCCATCTCCGGGCTATTCTAAATAGAGCTGCAATGAACATGTGGGTATATGACTCTTTTTGAATTATGGTTTTCTCAGGGTATATGCCCAGTAGTGGGATTGCTGGGTCATATGGTAGTTCTATTTGTAGTTTTTTAAGGAACCTCCATACTGTTCTCCACAGTGGCTGTATCAGTTTACATTCCCACCAACAGTGCAAGAGGGTTCCATTTTCTCCACACCCTCTCCAGCATTTATTGTTTCTAGATTTTTTGATGATGGCCATTCTGACTGGTGTGAGATGATATCTCATTGTAGTTTTGATTTGCATTTCTCTAATGATTAATGATGTTGAGCATTCTTTCATGTGTTTGTTGGCAGTCTGTATATCTTCTTTGGAGAAATGTCTATTTAGGTCTTCTGCCCATTTTTGGATTGGGTTGTTTGTTTTTTTGTTATTGAGCTGCATGAGCTGCTTGTAAATTTTGGAGATTAATCCTTTGTCAGTTGCTTCATTTGCAAATATTTTCTCCCATTCTGAGGGTTGTCTTTTGGTCTTGTTTATGGTTTCCTTTGCTGTGCAAAAGCTTTGAAGTTTCATTAGGTCCCATTTGTTTATTTTTGTTTTTATTTCCATTTCTGTAGGAGGTGGGTCAAAAAGGATCTTGCTGTGTTTTATGTCATAGAGTGTTCTGCCTATGTTTTCCTCTAAGAGTTTGATAGTTTCTGGCCTTACATTTAGGTCTTTAATCCATTTTGAGCTTATTTTTGTGTATGGTGTTAGGGAGTGATCTAATCTCATACTTTTACATGTACCTGTCCAGTTTTCCCAGCACCACTTATTGAAGAGGCTGTCCTTTCTCCACTGTACATTCCTGCCTCCTTTATCAAAGATAAGGTGACCATATGTGCGTGGGTTTATCTCTGGGCTTTCTATCCTGTTCCATTGATCTACAGTTCTGTTTTTGTGCCAGTACCATACTGTCTTGATTACTGTAGCTTTGTAGTATAGTTTGAAGTCAGGGAGCCTGACTCCTCCAGCTCCGTTTTCCGTTCTCAAGATTGCTTTGGCTATTTGGGGTCTTTTGTGTTTCCATACAAATTGTGAAAGGTTTTGCTCTAGTTCTGTGAAAAGTGCCAGTGGTAGTTTGATAGGGATTGCATTGAGCCTGTAGATTGCTTTGGGTAGTAGAGTCATTTTCACAATGTTGATTCTTCCAATCCAAGAACATGGTATATCTCTCCATCTATTTGTATCGTCTTTAATTTCTTTCATCAGTGTCTTATAATTTTCTGCATACAGGTCTTTTGTCTCCTTAGGTAGGTTTATTCCTAGATATTTTATTCTTTTTGTTGCAATGGTGAATGGGAGTGTTTTCTTGATTTCTCTTTTGGATTTTTCATCATTAGTGTATAGGAATGCCAGAGATTTCTGTGCATTAATTTTGTGTCCTGCTACTTTACCAAATTCATTGATTAGCTCTAGTAGTTTTTTGGTAGCATCTTTAGGATTCTCTATGTATAGTATCATGTCATCTGCAAACAGTGACAGTTTTGCTTCTTCTTCTCCGATTTGGATTCCTTTTATTTCCTTTTCTTCTCTGATTGCTGTGGCTAAAACTTCCAAAACTATGTTGAATAAGAGTGGTGAGAGTGGGCAACCTTGTCTTGTTCCTGATCTTAGTGGAAATGCTTTCAGTTTTTCACCACTGAGGACGATGTTGGCTGTGGGTTTGTCATATATGGCCTTTATTATGTTGAGGAAAGTTCCCTCTATGCCTACTTTCTGCAGAGTTTTTATCATAAATGGGTGTTGAATTTTGTCAAAAGCTTTCTCTGCATCTATTGAGATGATCATATGGTTTTTCTCCTTCAATTTGTTAATATGGTGTATCACATTGATTGATTTGCGTATATTGAAGAATCCTTGCATTCCTGGAATAAACCCCACTTGATCATGGTGTATGATCCGTTTAATGTGCTGTTGGATTCTGTTTGCTAGTATTATGTTGAGGATTTTTGCATCTATGTTCATCAGTGATATTGGCCTGTAGTTTTCTTTCTTTGTGACAACCTTGTCTAGCTTTGGTATCAGGGTGATGGTGGCCTCGTAGAATGAGTTTGGGAGTGTCCCTCCCTCTGCTATATTTTGGAAGAGTTTGAGAAGGATAGGTGTTACCTCTTCTTTAAATGTTTGATAGAATTCACCTGTGAAGCCATCTGGGCCTGGGCTTTTGTTTGTTGGAAGATTTTTAATCACAGTTTCAATTTCAGTGCTTGTGATTGGTCTGTTTATATTTTCTATTTCTTCCTGATTCAGTCTTGGCAGGTTGTGCATTTCTAAGAATTTGTCCATTTCTTCCAGGCTGTCTATTTTATTGGCATAGAGTTGCTTGTAGTAACCACTCATGATCTTTTGTATTTCTGCAGTGTCAGTTGTTACTTCTCCTTTTTCATTTCTAATTCTATTGATTTGAGTCTTCTCCCCTTTCTTCTTGATGAGTCTGGCTAATGGTTTATCAATTTTGTTTATCTTCTCAAAGAACCAGGTTTTAGTTTTATTGATCTGTGCTATCGTTTCCTTCCTTTCTTTTTCATTTATTTCTGATCTGATTTTTATGATTTCTTTCCTTCTGCTAACTTTGGGGTTTTTTTGTTCTTCTTTCTCTAATTGCTTTAGGTGCAAGGTTAGGTTGTTTATTCGAGTTGTTTCCTCTTTCATAAGGTAGGACTGTATTGCTATAAACTTCCCTGTTAGAACTGCTTTTGCTGCATCCCATAGATTTTGGGTCGTCGTGTCTCCATTGACATTTGTTTCTAGGTATTTTTTATTTCCTCTTTGATTTCTTCAGTGATCACTTCGTTATTAAGTAGTGTATTGTTTAGCCTCCATGTGTTTGTATTTTTTACAGATCTTTTCCTGTAATTGATATCTAGTCTCATAGCATTGTGGTCGGAAAAGATACTTGATACAATTTCAATTTTCTTAAATTTACCAAGGCTTGATTTGTGACCCAAGATATGAGCTATCCTGGAGAATGTTCCATGAGCACTTGAGAAAAATGTGTATTCTGTTGTTTTTGGATGGAATGTCCTATAAATATCAATTAAGTCCATCTTGTTTAATATATCATTTAAAGCTTGTGTCTCCTTATTTATTTTCATTTTGGATGATCTGTCCATTTGTGAAAGTGGGGTGTTAAAGTCCCCTACTATGAATGTGTTACTGTTGATTTCCCCTTTTATGGCTGTTAGTATATGCCTTATGTATTGAGGTGCTCCTATGTTGGGTGCATAAATATTTACAATTGTTGTATCTTCTTCTTGCATTGATCCCTTCATCATTATGTAGTGTCCTTCTTTGCCTCTCCTAATAGTCTTTATTTTAAAGTCTATTTTGTCTGATATGAGAATTGCTACTCCTGCTTTCCTTTGGTTTCCATTTGCATGAAATATCTTTTTCCATCCTCTCACTTTCAGTATGTATGTGTCCCTAGGTCTGAAGTGGGTCTCTTGTAGACAGCAAATATATAGGTCTTGTTTTTGTATGCATTCAGCCAATCTGTGTCTTTTGGTGGGAGCATTTAGTCTGTTTACATTTAAGGTAATTATTGATATGTATATTCCTATTCCCATTTTCTTAATTGTTTTGGGTTCGTTATTGTAGGTCTTTTCCTTCTCTTGTGTTTCTTGGCTAGAGAAGTTCCTTTAGCAGTTGTTGTAAAGCTGGTTTGGTGGTGCTGAACTCTCTCAGCTTTTGCTTGTCTGTAAAGATTTTAATTTCTCCATCAAATCTGAATGAGATCCTTGCTGGGTAGAGTAATCTTGGTTGCAGGTTTTTCTCCTTCATCATTTTAAATATGTCCTGCCACTCCCTTCTGGCCTGCAGAGTTTCTGCTGAAAGATCAGCTGTTAACCTCATGGAGATTCCCTTGTATGTTATTTGTTGTTTTTCCCTTGCTGCTTTTAATATGCTTTCTTTGTATTTAATTTTTGACAGTTTGATTAATATGTGTCTTGGCGTATTTCTCCTTGGGTTTATCCTGCATGGGATTCTCTGTACTTCCTGGACTTGATTAACTATTTCCTTTCCAATATTAGGGAAGTTTTCAACTATAATCTCTGCAAATATTTTCTCAGTCCCTTTCTTTTTCTCTTCTTCTTCTGGGACCCCTATAATTCCAATGTTGGTGCATTTAATGTTGTCCCAGAGATCTCTGAGACTGTCCTCAGTTCTTTTCATTCTTTTTTCTTTATTCTGCTCTGCAGTAGTTATTTCCACTATTTTATCTTCCAGGTCACTTATCCATTCTTCTGCCTCAGTTATTCTGCTATTGATCCCATCTAGAGTATTTTTCATTTCATTTATTGTGTTGTTCATCGTTGTTTGTTTCATCTTTAGTTCTTTTAGGTCCTTGTTAAATGTTTCTTGCATTTTGTCTATTCTATTTCCAAGATTTTGGATCATCTTTACTATCATTACTCAATTCTTTTTCAGGTAGACTGCCAATTTCCTCTTCATTTGTTAGGTGTGGTGGGTTTTTATCTTGCTCCTTCATCTGCTGTGTGTTTTTCTGTCTTCTCATTTTGCTTATCTTACTGTGTTTGGGGTCTCCTTTTTGCAGGCTGCAGGTTCGTAGTTCCCGTTGTTTTTTGTGTCTGTCCCCAGTGGCTAAGGTTGGTTCAGTGGGTTGTGTAGGCTTCCTGGTGGAGGGGACTAGTGCCTGTGTTCTGGTGGATGAGGCTGGATCTTGTCTTTCTGGTGGGCAGGTCCACGTCTGGTGGTGTATTTTGGGGTGTCTGTGAACTTAGTATGATTTTAGGCAGCCTCTCTGCTAATGGGTGGGGTTGTGTTCCTGTCTTGCTAGTTGTTTGGCATAGGGTGTCCAGCACTGTAGCTTGCTGGTCGTTGAGTGAAGCTGGGTGCTGGTGTTGAGATGGAGGTCTCTGGGAGATTTTCGCCGTTTGATATTATGTGGAGCTGGGAGGTCCCTTGTGGACCAGTGTCCTGAAGTTGGCTCTCCCTCCTCAGAGGCACAGCACTGACTCCTGGCTGCTGCACCAAGAGCCTTTCATCCACACGGCTCAGAATAAAAGGGAGAAAAAGTAGAAAGAAAGAATTAGTAGAAGTAGAAAGAGAGAAAGAAAGAAAGAAAGAAAGAAAGGAGGGAGGGAGGGATGGAGGGAGGAAGGAAGGAAGGAGGGAAGAAAGAAAAAAGAAAGGAAATAAACTAAAATAAAATAAGATAAAATATAATAAAGTGATTAAAATAAAAAAATAATTATTAAGAAAAAAAGAAAAAAATTTAAAAAACAAGCAAACAATAATGGACAGATAGAACCCTAGGACAAATGGTGGAAGCAAAACTATACAGACAAAATCTCACACAGAAGCATACACATACACACTCACAAAAAGAGGAAAAGGGGAAAAAATAATGAACCTTGCTCTCAAAGTCCACCTCCTTAATTTGGGATGATTCGTTGTCTCTTCAGGTATTCCACAGATGCAGGTATATCAAGTTGATTGTGGAGCTTTAATCCGCTGCTCCTGAGGCTGCTGGGAGAGATTTCTCTTTCTCTTCTTTGTTCTCACAGCTCCTGGGGCTCAGCTTTGGATTTGGACCCGCCTCTGCGTGTAGGTTGCCTGAAGGCGTCTGTTCTTCCTCAGACAGGACGGGGTTAAAGGAGCCGCTGATTGGGGGGCTCTGGCTCACTCAGGCCCGGGGAGAGGGAGGGGCATGGAGTGCGGGGCGGGCCTGCGGCGGCAGAGGCCGGCGTGACTTTGCACCAGCCTGAGGTGCACCGTGCGTTCTCCCGGGGAAGTTGTCCCTGGATCTCGGGGCCCTGGCAGTGGCGGGCTGCACAGGCTCCCGGGAGGGGAGGTGTGGAGAGTGACCTGTGCTCGCACACAGGCTTCTTGGTGGCGGCAGCAGCAGCCTTAGCGTCTCATGCCCATCTCTGGGGTCCGCGCTTTTAGCTGCGGCTCGCGCCCGTCTCTGGAGCTCCTTTAAGCAGCGCTCTTAATCCCCTCTCCTCGCGCACCAGGAAACAAAAGGTAAGAAAAAGTCTCTTGCCTCTTCGGCAGGTCCAGACTTTTCCCCGGACTCCCTCCCGGCCAGCCGTGGCGCACTAGCCCCTTCAGGCTGTGTTCACGCCGCCAACCCCAGTCCTCTCCCTGCGCTCCGACTGAAGCCCGAGCCTCAGCCCCCAGTCCCGCCCGCCCCGGCGGGTGAGCAGACAAGCCTCTCAGGCTGGTGAGTGCCGGTCGGCCCCGATCCTCTGTGCGGGAATCTCTCCGCTTTGCCCTCCGCACCCCTGTTGCTGTGCCCTCCTCTACGGCCCCAAAGCTTCCCCCTCCGCCACCCGCAGTCTCCACCCGCGAAGGGGCTTCTAGTGTGTGGAAACGGCTCCCTCCCTCTGGTGCAGGCCCCGTCCCTATTCTTTTGTCTCTGTTTATTCTTTTTTCTTTTGCCCTACCCAGGTACGTGGGTGCTTTCTTGCCTTTTGGGAGGTCAGAGGTCTTCTGCCAGCGTTCAGTAGGTGTTCTGTAGGAGTTGTTCCACGTGTAGATGTATTTCTGGTGTGTCTGTGGAGAGGAAGGTGATCTTCGCGTCTTGCTCTTCCGCCATCTTCCCCGGAAGCCTCTGAAGCAGAGTTTTTCACCATTTTAGATTTACAGAAAAATTGAGAAGATAACAGTCCCCACGTACCTCTACACAGAGTTTCCCTTATTGACATCATGCATTATTATGATACATTTATTAAAATTAACGAACCAGTATCAGTGCATAATTAACTAAAGTCCATAGTTTATTTGGCTTTTCTTAGTTTTTATCTAATGTCCTATTTCTGTTCCAGGACCCTATCAAGGACCCAACATTACATTTTGTTGTCCTGTCTCCTTAATTTCTTCTTCAGTGTGACCGTTTCTCAGACTTTCCTTGTTTTTGATGACCTTGACAGTTTTGAGGTCGGGTATATACCAGGAGCTGGTCAGGTATATTGTAGGGTGTTCCTCGATTGGAATTAGTCTGATGAATAGACTGCTCTTATGGGTTTGGGGAATGAAAAGCACAGAGGTATAAATGCTATTTTCATTACATCATATCAAGGCTATCGACTGTCAAAATACCTTATCGTTGTTAATATTGACTTGGTCACCTGGCTGAGTTTCTCAGGTTTCTCTACTGCATAGCCCCCACCCCCAGCCTCACCCCTTCTATACTGTGCTGTATTCTTTGGAAGGAAATCACTGTGCACAGCCTGCACATAAAGAGTAGAGAGTCGGGCTCCTCTTCCTGTTGGGCGGAAAACGAACGTGTATCATTTTGAATTCTTTGGCACGGGAATTCTCCACCAGTTGTTAATTTATTCAGTCATTTGTTTATCAGTAAGTGCTTGTGGTTATTTATTTATATTTTGGGGGGGTCATAATCCAATGCAATTTTATTTATTTTGTTGCTTAAATTGTTCTTGTTTTGACTACTGGGAGCTCTTTCAGTTGACTCTTGTGCCCTTTGACATACTCCCATCCCCCATGGATGTGTGTTTGTGTGCATGTTTGGCCCTTTCTTACTTTCTGACTCTACAAGATGTTGCAAGTTCACGTTATATCTTTCCCATGTCAATCCTGGAATCGGCCATTTCTAAAAGGAGTTCTGGTTCCCATTTTTGGAGAACAGTATTATTAATCAAGATCTGGGAGCTGAATGTGCTTATTGCTACTGATGCATAATTTCTTTGTGATCATCTCACCTGACTGAGCAAGGATATATTTGTGTGTGTACTAACCCGTGAGTATCCATACACATTTGTATCTGTAACCATCGGTACCTATATTGAGTGAAACATGAGTTCCCACTGAGGTCTCCAACTCTGATGCATTACCACGTGGATCGTTCTAGCCTCCTCTCCTTGTTTATCTGTGAAGTCCTGCTCCAACAGTGAAAAATCTCTTTGTCCTTACATGTTTAATGCCAGTATGCATTAAACATACAGAATTGTCACAGCAGCATCAGAATTTTGAACCTGTATATCCCCTTGAAAATCACTTTATCAACTAGAAGACAGTGCTTGTACACAGTACATTTTCCCTTTAGTCTTACAGACTCCACCTATTTCCAAAGTTTCTAGGATGAGCACCTCACTCCCATCCCTTGGCGTACATTTGTAATAGAGTTAGATTCTCTTGTCACAGTCCTTCCCAGGATGCCCTAACTGTCCAATGATTTTCTAACTTACATGCTTTTGGTTAAGTTCAGTAGATTTTGGCAAATGTATAATGCCATGTATCTACCATCACAGTGTCATACAGAATAGTATAAATTCCCTAAAAATCCCCTGTGGTTTACTTATTCGTCCTCCCTATCTCCCCACAGACCCCTAGCAACCACTAATCTTTCTACTGTCTCTATGATTTTGCCTTTTCTGGGATGTCATATAATTGAAATCATACAGTATATATCCTTTCAAACTGTCCTATTTTATCTATCTATCTATATCTATCATCATCCTCCTCATATTTCTTCATGTTTTCCATGGCTTCATAGCATATGAATAATTGAAATGAACTATTTCAATTATAGTTTATTTATATAATAGAGTATGCTTTCATCTACAGTGGTTATCGAGAATGTGTGGTGTTAGGAGGCACTTGGGTTTTTATTATTTTTAGTTATTTGTTTGTTTTGTTTCTGCTTTTGTTACTGAAGATGTGCAGTGCTAGAGTCATGGGCACCTGTAATTCAAGGATATGAATCAGGGAGTCTGCACATCACTCAAAAGAACATGCAGAATATATATGTATATATACAGACATGTATGCATGGGGTCTATGTCTTTATTTAATTCAAAGTTATCTTCTTCTAATATCTTATTTATGCTGAAATCACAGTCAAGCTATATTTGACAGTTGTGATAACAAGTTAAATGTCTTATACTCTCAAAAATCTATTATTGAATTAAAAATTTCTGGTATTGATCACTAGAAGAAAGAGCAGCTGCTTATGGTGATTTTGATCTCTGGTTGTTTCAAGTTTAATGGTAAAAGCCTTGAATGTGTCCCATCATTGCTGAAATACACTTATAGAAATAAGTCTGTCTTGATTAACGACATGAAAAAGTCACCCATAAACACCCTTTAGTAACTGCAAATTATTGTCTATTACAATGTCCGGAAATGTAAGCTTCAGGGAAAGTGACAATTCTCCCAGAAATTGCATCCCTGGGAGGATGATTCAGCTGAGCCCAAGCTTTGATCTGAGCACTCCTGTGAATGATGTGCAAGATAGCAATTACGAGTGAGGAAGTAGGTCAGGTTGCCACTCTGAGAATAGGATTTTTCCACTAACTTCAGATACCTGGTGGATGAAAAAATTATTCTGGGCCCAACCTGCTTATCTTTACATTAATTTCATTCCTTTTCTTTTACAGAAGCACTGACATCTGGGCTCTAGTTAATAATATATCTTTTTAACAGTAAGTTAAACAGAAAGCTTCTTGATCCTAAGATTCGGAGGTGTTCAGAGAGGAGGCTGTTTCTACTAGTACAGGGGTTGCAACAGGTCCGATGCTGTGCACATGTCCCTGGGGGGCTACCAGGCCACTGTCAAAGCGATCTGGGGGCCTCTCCACAAGCTTTCACTTTGCATCCCTCCTGGGCATGATGCCGCTTATATTCTCCTTCATTCTCTGGCCCTTGTATATAAGCTTTCTTATTTCTGTAACTTGTAGTGGCTTTTTCTTCCTGATTTGCTCAGAGTGATGTCCTAAGATTAAAATTCTTTTTTTTCAAAATAGTTGAGGATTTATTTGCACATTTGTAGACTGTTATATTTGTGTATATATTTACTTTACCTAAGAGCAGAAAAAAAAGTAACACTCAAATTACACATTGAGTGCTTTTTTTTTCCCTTGAATTTGCACTCAGGTGAAAAAACTTAAAAATGCCATAGATTTTATGTTGTTTTATATGTAATGTAAACACTTCCCATGTAAATCAAAATTATAGAAGAGTAATCAAATATTCTTACCTGATACAGAGTAAATACCCCCTGGTGCATTTATGGTCATTACAAAGTGCATAAACCAAGTAGGATATAGAAATAAGTATCACTAACAGTTCACAATTCGTAGCCATCTGAATACATCTATTGCAAACTGTTTGCAAGGCAGAAAGTTTAAAAAATCGTATTTTTTGCTCTTATTCAGACATGGGTCTGGAAGAAAATCTTACCATGATTAATACTGATTTTGTCTTGAAATTTCTTTCATCTGTCCAAACAACACTCAAATTCAAGATTTAAACATACATGGCTCTACTGTTCAATTTGCATATTTAAGAAACAGTTAATTGAGGTTGCTACTTGGGTTTTTACTTAGCAGTTCTTGTGATCCAACCTGTCAAAGGAGAGTATGAGTCCCATCAACATGTTGAGAAAGATTTAATTTCCAGCTATCAAAGTTGCAATAGAATCTGTCCTTCAGCGTCTGTACTGAGCACGCCCTGCACGTGTTCTTTTGCTATTTGACAGTATTTGTCACTTTCGAGGCTGCCATCTCTAATGAGTCAACTAGACTTGCTCTTATCACTCAGAACTCATTTTACAAACAGGATAGGATGGAAGGTGAAAAAATTTTTTCCAGAAGTAACCAGAAAATTGTGCATTATTATCTATTTCTTTTGACCGTAGATGGGTACTTTTCCTTTACGTGTATGTAAAACTGGGGAAAAGTTACCACATCTTGATGGTCCTGTGGGTGGGGAGGTCGTCACAGCTTCACCTTCACCTCTCTTAGGGTTACTCTCAATACCTTTGGAGTAAAATACATTAAACTTTGTGATGTTCGTGTATTTAAAGATCAATTAATGCCTCACTCAGGGATAATATTCTGGACTTTGCAACTCTGAGGTTGGTGAATGTGGAAATGTCCAATTACAAGGTAGATTATTAAGTTTCTACTTCTCTATAATGCAAGAGTAACTGTAAAAAAAGCATTTGAGAAGTGGATCTTCTCTATTAATAATACATTTTTAAAGCCACTTCTGTATGCTATTAATTTCAGATTTCTTGACACAGCAATTCTATTATCGTGGTGTTTCTGATAGCTCTAGTTCGTCTCTAGGAATATCCAGTTAGTATTCCAAAAATTAAAGATTCTTAACAGTCTACAGAAAATGTTATTTACTAGAATTGAGACTGACATCTGACATTTTTAGCACGATATCTGCATTTCTGAGCAGTTATAGCTTTTACGATTTACGTTGGAAATAAACTGATCCGTCGGAAGTGGTGACACATCGGTAAGTAATCTGTCATGTAGAAAATTATATATAACTGCATGCTTTCTCAATATAGTGTTACTCAATTCCCAGAGTAAGTAAGAATACTGAGGCAACTTTATATTTCTCACTTAAATAAATAGATTTACATGATTGATATAATCAATCATTGTTTCTCCTCTCTTGAAATAAAAATGTTAGGTAGCAAACTACTTAAAACACAAAAAGCAGTAGAATATTTCCCTTTTTTAATGTTATGAAATGGAGAGAAAAGTAATTTGTCCAGCACAGTATGAATAACAAACACAGAGGATATTAAAACTCTTAGTTTCATGTATGTTTTTAAGAAGCAAGTGTTGATGATTACCATGTCTCTAAGAGAAAACTCAACTCATATATGGGTACGCCCTTTTAAATCTATCAATCGTGACTCTGCAACTCATTTTGTACTCTTGCAATGTTTCAGCAAAATATTACTTCGCTGAGAATAACAACTGCTAAAATTTAAGCTTCACGAATAGTTATCTTTGATTGGATAGCTCCCGTACACCTATACACTCAAAATGGAGTAGCAAAACAATTAAATTCTTACAGACTTTGTAATGGATTACCAATCTGGTTGATTTCTTTGTGGTTGCATAAATTGTGATGGGTATCACCTGTATCCTAATTTCTCAGATATATCATTTATGTGGGCAGAAATCTATCAGAAAAATGACTAACCTTTGGAAAAAAATGTTTTAAGGTATGGTTACAATTTTATGCACACATCAGATCTCATAGACCTAATATGTGGATATATATGTTAAAGCATTACCAAGGGCATGAGATCTGGAATCAGAATCCCAGCTCCTCCATTAATAGATGTGACCTTAAACTAGTTATTTGTACTTTCTGTATCTCTGTTTTCTATTTTATAAAAGGGGGCAAATGATAGTATCTATCTCACAGGGTTGTTGGGAAGATTCAATGACTTAATAAACGTACAACATTTTGAAGAATGATTGGCACATAAGTGTTTTGTAATTGCTAATTACCATTATCTCATTTAACTTTATCAAAACCCTATGAGTTAGTAATTACACTTTTCCATTTTTTGAGATGAAAATCTCCTGAGATTTAGCAATTTTAATTAAGTTGCTCAAGGTCACACATCTTGTAAGTATTTTAGCCTGAGTTATACCCCAGACTTTATGATCAAAGTCCATGGATTTTATTTCTACGCTATAATTTCTCAATCCATATGCATTTCTCATCTCCCTTTTCATTATCCTCATGTTTCTCTAAAATTTCCACCACTGATAACATTATGGCACAGATCAGAACTTACCTATATACTGCTTTATAAACACTAATTCCCATGTGTTTTAATTTTATTTGTCTGATCGATTAGAATCTCATCAAAGAAATGGACTATGCCTTAAATAATAAGATTCCTCCAGAGTCTGTACTATTGTTCTGAGGGAGTATTATCTGCTTAATAAATATGATTTGATTGGAGCAGTTCTGGAAGGACATGCTAAAAAATGTGCACAAATTCAATTACAAATTTCTGTAGAAATTTTCTGAAATGTTGGCAATATATTCAGCAAAATATTTTCCCTCAATCGGCAGTCATACCGTTCCTGAAAGTTCTTGATGCATAGGTTAAAGGTTGAATAGAGGATTCCTGCATAGTGCTAACAAGAGGAAAATGTCCACCGGACCAAAAGAAGAAGGATGTGGATAATTCCACCTGACCAAAAGGCACGTGTAATAATTTAACTGCGCAGTACAAATGGCATTCAAAATCTGCATTCTCTTTAGTTGCCAAGTCTAAACTGGCCTCACAAAATTAGAGTTACTTGTAGTGATTCTGAATTATAAAAAATGTAGTCTGCAAAGAACATCTGTGGTCTAACCTCTCGTATAATAAATGTGGAATATGTTTATTTAGGGTAATCTAGAATAAAATGTAATTGCTTGAGTTAGTGAGCTGTGAGCTTGCATATAAAAGGGATAGACATTTACCTGGTCTGAGGCAGCTGAATACTTATTAAATCATATTTTGCATTATAGTGGCAATAAATCAAAGACTGGTGGGACTCAAGCGTCACGTGTAAATGGCTTAGTGGCAGTAACCTATAACTTGATCCCTTTCTTAAACTTTGGGTAGGTGTCTATATTCAACAACACTTGTAACGACTGTGATGAATGCCAGGGTAAGAGAAAATGGAAGTGTAACTTGAACAGAGATGTTTCTAATAGCACATGCTATATCTTCTTTATAAGAAATATTTTAATAAGGCTATGCACAAATATAATTGTGATAAAATATGATTACTAACATATGTGCTTCTTCTGCATTAATTTATATACATATATTAAACATGATCTATTTCCCAAAGCTCCCTTTTGCAGATAGATAAGATATTGAAGTTTATGTAAACAATGTCATTTATGTTTCAGCTTGAAAATAAAAGAAATTTTAAAAAGCTATGATCTGGGGGCTTCCCTGGTGGCGCAGTGGTTGAGAGCCCGCCTGACGATGCAGGGGACACGGGTTTGTGCCCCGGTCCGGGAAGATCCCACCTGCCGCGGATCGGCTGGGCCCGTGAGCCATGGCCGCTGAGCCTGCGTGTCCGGAGCCTGTGCTCTGCAACGGGAGAGGCCACAGCAGTGAGAGGCCTGCGTACAGAAAAAAAAAAAAAAAGCTATGATCTGAATTATAGTGTGTGTTCACTCACTACAATGTGTAAAGCTCTTAACTGATAAAGTACTTTTTTCTCCACCAACAAGGTTTAATGTTATAAAATACTTCCAATACTGAACTACCTCTTACAAAAGAGACAGTAAATCTCACTAACCAGAATTTTACAACACTAAATTCAGCCATTAGCAGTGTTTTATGGGCTAATAAAATGTTTAAAATGGACTCCAATAGCCAAACGTGGTCCATAGGAAGACACATTCTTTTCTTACCTAATTTTAGCACTTCTCCCTTGAAACAAAAATCATATATTACATAATCATTTTTTAATAATACACTGTTCTGTGACACAGCCTCTTCAGATATGTTGTAATATATACTTCTAACAATTTTGAGGTTACTATATTTATTTAAGGTAATTTAGTGACTAGATTTTTTTGAAATTTATTTTACTAATTTATTTTTGGCTGAGTTGGGTCTTTGCTGCTGCGCGCGGGCTTTCTCCAGTTGTGGCGAGCGGGGGCCAGACCTCTCATTGCGGTGGCCTCTCTTGTTGCGGAGCATGGGCTCTAAGCACGTGGGCTCAGTAGTTGTGGCTCGTGGGCTCCAGAGTGCAGGCTCAGTAGTTGTGGCACACAGGCTTAGTTGCTCCGCGGCATGTGGGATCTTCCCGGACCAGGGATCGAACCTGTGTCCCTTGCATTGGCAGACGGACTCTCAACCACTGCACCACCAGGGAAGCCCTAGTGCCTAGATTTGACAGTACGAATTTGTTTGACTAGAGATCAGTGTTTAATTTAACTTGCTATGTAAATATGAATTGCAATTTCATTGAAAATACTTATTCATTGGTGCCATGACTATCAAAAAAAGGAAGTTATGGTGGCAAATGAGAATGACAAATTATTAAAATAGAAATTTTAAAAAGAGCAACAATAAATAAGAGAGAAGCTTCGCCAACATTCTGACTTGGAAAAAGGTCAAAGGTCAAAGTTGAAAAGGGTAAGATTAAGATGGTATTTGGACAGGGGATATAGAAATATCTAAGTCCATTTTTTCTGTAGCTCAATGTTACGTTGTTTTTTTTTAATGAGTTTTTTTTACATCAAACTTACATCACATGTGAACTCTCCCACTCTCACCTTGCATGAAACCACTGGCTTTTATGTTCTTCACGAACAGGTTGTAAAATCTTCCCACGAAAGATGTATGCTGCTCATCGTTGCTCTTCCCAAGCCACATAAAGACGATGGCTTTCCATCATAGCACAGAAACTCTATATCACCCCCTAGTTCAGCCTCTGAACCTACCCACCTGGCAGACTTCTCGTTGTCTCCTGTATCCTGAATCTTTTCTAAGAAGGTCTCTCTCTATTCCACCTTAACGGAATCCTCTCTTTCCCTGCGGATATCAAATTTCCTCTACCTCTTTAAAATCTTGTTGTATGTCCCATGTTCCTGAGGGTCACTGTCCTTTTTAGTTCAAATTTTTAAAAATCAAGCTTTATTGGAGTATAACTGCGGTTCACACTTTTGTTTCCATATTATTGTCACTTTACCACCTTATAAAAAGGCATAATGATCCTACAACGGGGCAGAAATTACTTTTCTACTGCTACCGTAACCAGGTACCACAAATTTAGCAGTGTAAAACAATACCCATTAATTATCTCATAATTCTGGAGGTCAGGAGTACCAGAGGTCTGGTGAGCTCAGCTGAGTACTCTGCTTAGTGTATCAGAAGACCCAAATCAGGGGTCCATTGGCCCGGGATCTCATTTGGAGGCCTGGGGAGAATCTGTTTCCAGCATCATTCAGCTAATAGAATCTAGTTCCTTGGTTATGAGGTCCCCATTTGTATGCTGGCTGTCAGCAGAGTGTCACCCTCCGATCCTAAAGACTGCCCACACTCCTTGACATGTAGCCTCCTCCTTCTTCAAAGTTGGTGATGGTGTATGGAATCCCCCTTGAGCTTTGAATTTCTCAGAGCCTTCCATTTTTAAGGGCTCATGTGATTACTGGGACCCACCTGGAAAAATCTTGAAGTCCACTGATGTGTAACTTTAACCACCTACACAAAGTCTCTTTTGCCATATAAGGTAAAGTATTCATAATTCTGTGGATTGGATAAGGGGTGGATTTGCCATATGCCTGTGACCATTCTCATTCACTAACTTTTTCATTGTTTTCACTCATTAATTCAAGACTTTGGCACCCATATCACACTCTGCTTTGCCAAGTCTGGGTGATTTCAAGGTCCAGGAGAATGCTATCTCTGTACCTCGGGAAATCTATGCACCTGCCTCTTAATTTTGCTGTGAACCTAAATCTTCTCAAAAAAATTAAAGTTTTTATTAAAAATATGATTAAGAGGAGTAAATTGTCTAATCCCATCTGTATAGACAGGATTACAAGTGATACCTAAAGTTTTGCTTTGTTTGTTTGGTTTACTAACATTCATTTAAAAATATAAAAAAGGGACTTCCCTGGTGGCGCAGTGGTTAAGAATCCGCCTGCCAATGCAGGGGACATGGGTTCGAGCCCTGGTCTGGGAAGATCCCACATGCCATGGAGCAACTAAGCCCATGTACCACAACTACTGAGCCTGTGCTCTAGGGCACACGAGCCACAACTACTGAGCCCACATGCCACGACTAATGAAGCCTGTGTGCCTAGAGCCCATGCTCTGCAACAAGAGAAGCCACCGCAGCAAAGAGTAGCCCCTGCTAGCCGCAACTAGAGAAAGCCCGCACACAGCAACGAAGACCCAACGCAGCCAAAAAAAAGGATAAATAAATAAATAAATACACATTTATTAAAAAAATATTTTAAAAAGTCTACAAGAATTTACAATTAAAACATAAATATAAATTGAAAACTTTCATTTAGAATATTGTGGTGTAAAAACCAAATGGAATAAGAGGGGAAAAGTCTTGACCAAGGTATCAGAATATATTAAAAACAAACCAAAAAACAAAAACCTGCTCTTGAGAGGTAAGCACTTTAGCTCAGGAATATCCAGCAAATCTCTTGCTCATTTATTTTCAAGGTCCTGGGCTGCTGGGATAAGTAATTTTCATATCTGGGTAACAGTAGCTGGAAACAACAGCATGTCAGGGGATTTAAAAATGCCTGCCTATTGTACATAAACCTCCCTGCTCAAGTTGCCTCTGTTTTCTTTAAAAGAAAGGAATAAAAATCTCAATATCTTTCACCAAACTAAAATAAGAGAATAGTGACTTATATATGAAATTTTTCATTCACTTCCATCACATCCCTCCTTTTGTAAAACGTTTGAGGAATGAGCATGTGTTTCAGAATTCTCACTTTAGGACTGTTCACTCACAGGGTTTTACTTAAAATTAGATTTGGATCCATCTGGTACTGCAGAAGTAAAAGATCTTCTCTTCAGTTGCAAGGGAAAACACATTGATCATATGCTTCTACCCTGCTGGAAAGCCGAATGTTTTTCCCTTTTATTAAGTAGGAACGCAATGAGCAGGACCATGAGGGCACAACTTATGGTCGTGAACCACAGGACTTGGCAACTGTAGCCCCTCATGGATTTTGGAGCACTTATGCTCCCTGGATAAATGAAAACGGAAAACTATCTAACTTGCCAATTGGTACACCAAATACCCATAAAATGCTACCCCAAGGGTGGTCATGCCTTAAGGCCCGTATGCTCCAGCATCTGTTGTAGCTTATCTTCCAACCTCCAGGGTAAACATAGCAACTTGTTACTTGGGTCACATGAGCGAGTTGTCAAACTTTTCCTCTGCCTTAGTATTTCACAAAACTAAAGAAACAAAACAGATGAAAGAGAAAATGGAAAGGCCTAAAGAGAACATTATCATCCTTACCCTGGTATCACTAACTGGGAGGAGGACATTACTCAGCTTGAGAAAGAATGCTCTACTTTGCAAGTGGAATTTTTGCATCAGCTGATGTAGGAAACAGTGTGGCTTTAATATAATTTTTCTAATTAACCATAGGGAAGATATTTGATTAATAAATTAGAAGAATGGTGGAGGGAAAATGTCTGAGGGAGGAATTAAGAAGATACACATTGGTGTGTTTTGCTTTCTTCTAAGTGTTTCCATTGCGGGGTAGGTCATAAAAATTTTATTCCCTAGTTTTCCCAGAGTAAAGTTTCTCTCTCCTCTTAACCTTACGATAGCACTAATATCAGATTTCATTGACAACTTTCCAGGAAGAGACAGTTGGTGACAGGGTTTTGTTTCTTCTCATTGACATAAAGCATGGAAAATTTCCAATACAGTCCATATACTTACGGCACATAGCATTCTGGTAGCACACATCTTAGAATATAAAGGGGAATACGAGTTCATGAACTCTGCAAACACTGGGTCTGGACAAAGAAGACAGACAGGATGGGAAGTGTAAGTGTATCTACAGCAGTTGTGAAAATGTGTCTACAGGATGCTACAGGTCTGGTGGCCAGGTGCTTCCAGCATCCATTTGCCAGGCATCCCGCAGCTATTTTTATTGCCTCATTTGGCAATTTCCTCCCATCTTCTGCAGCTCTTTCCTCCCTGATTTCCGTGACACTGGGCTCTCCTAGCCCTTTCTGACCCTTTCAGACACTCCCTCTGTCCTTTATGCCGTATCCTCGTCTCCCTCCCACCCTGTGGACGTTGGTGTTCTCTGTAGATGACTCATTTTGGTCCTTTAGATTCTTTCATTCATTCACGAGTCGACTTCAGGGTGCCTTAAGCCCCCCACGTCTGACTGGTGTAAAATGGAACTCACTCTTTGCTCTGTCCTTTCTCACTCAACCCAGACTTACTCCTTCTGGCGGGAGAAATTCACAGTGGCCCCTTCATCAAGCCGATCGTTGACATTGAAAACATTGGCACCAGCCTAGACTTTTCCTCCTCGCTTGTCTCCCCTGAGTTGATGATTACAAAGTTGTGCTACATCCACATCCTGCATCTTTCTGAGCACCATGCCCTCCTCTTCAACTTCATTGCTCCTGCCTAAGACCAGTTCTTCTCTTATTAGGCTCTTCCATCCGACACCCCTGCTGCTAATATATATTCATAATCCTTGACATTTAAGTAATGTTTGTTAAATACAGATGGACTCATCCAGCCACTCTTTCTGTAATTTTTATTATGTCCTATTGTTTTTGAGTTAGATTCCAATGTTCTCAGTGTGAGCTCTGTGGGGTCTTTGTCATCTGCCCCTATCCAATAGTAATAGTTATCTACTACTGTATAAAATCTTACACCAAAGATCAGCAGATTAAAGCAACAGACCTGCTCCCAGTTTCTGTGGCAAGAATCCAGTCACAGCCCAGCTGGTGCCTCTGGCACCACAAAGTTGCAGTCAAGTTGCTACCAGCGCGGAGTCATCTTAGAGAGCTCAGATCCTCACCAGCTCTTGAGCAGATACCAATAGTTTCTGCCACTCACAAAACGACAGCTTCTTCCCTGAGAATTAAGGCTCTAAGCAAGAACGAGAAAGGACAAGCAAGATGGAAGTCAGGGTATGTTTGGATCCCAATCTCAGGAATGACTGTCACTTTTGCCATATTCTACCTGTTAGAGAAGAGTCACTAGGTCTAACCACCATAAGGAGGAGGGGGTCAAAAAGGCACTAACACCAGCAGGGTTATCTTAGAGGCCACCCGCCACAGTCACAGCCTGGCGTAATCTCTGTTAACTCCCTCTGTTCCCTGGCTTTTGTACATAGATATTTAAACATACTCCATGGTTTTTCTTGAATCTGCTTTTGTACATACTGTGTCTTTTTTTCTGAAACATGTGTCTTTCCCTAGACAGGTTGAGCAACACACATTTACATTCAAATTCAGTGCAAGATCCTCCATAAGATCTTCCCTGAGCTCTCATTGTATGTCTGCTGCTCCTTTGTGGTCCTCTGTTACTGTATGTGTTACACTATACTGAATTGTTTAGTTTATACGTTTTCCATTAGACTGTGAGGCCCTCGAAAATATGGGCTCTGTTACATTCAGTGCTCCTTGAATAAACATCAATAAATTATAAAATAAACTGAATAGTTTAATGGACCACCCTAGCTATGCTATCATTTTCATGGTTTTTTGTATCCAATTTATGTTGTATCATTGTAATATAGTCAATTCTATGAAAATAAGACATACACAAGTGAAAAGATAAATTCAGTAAATTATTACTACCTTTTACGTCTTGTGTTGATTATTGGGCAAAAAATACAGTGTAAATCATGGTCTCTTCAAGGAGCTCAGCTTTATCATGTTTAGTTATGCCTGTTGGATGAGTCTCCGAATTTTTCAGCCTTATAACAACAATATTGATACTTACTTCAGAGAGCTGCTGTAAGCATTTTTAGTCCTCTTCTTAATATAATATTCTTCAGTGTTATTTTAGATAATCAATCATTGTACTGTGAAGTATCCTATAAATCTTCTTCAACCCATTTTATTCTCTTCTGCTGAATGCAAAATTAAATGTGGTATGATTTTCAGCAATTAAAGGAGTGTAAAAATGAGAATATTATTTTCCCTGACACAATAAATAGACTTATTTGTGTGGCATAGTAGTGGTAAAAAAATGTGATTAAAGATAACATGATTTAATATAATAAAATACTTAAAAATGTAATAAAATGTAATTTAACTTACCGCTTGGCTCAAAAATGACAAATAGTTTCTTAGTAATTTCTATTTAAAGTAATGATTTAAAAATTTTTAGACATTTCAGAGACAAATAATTGAGTATACAATCATTTATTTAGTGGTTTATTTATAGAGCAGGATGTAAATGATATCAGTGATCTTGACATTGAAAAAGTAAAGTTATAAAGAGGAAAATACTGGGGTGGGCAGTGTTAGAAGGATGTAGTAAGTCATAGTATCTTTATTTGACACAGTGGGGAGACAAGAAATAACTAAAGCTGAAAGTGACATGGAAGATCGTGCATCCAATTTAAAAACAAACTTAGATGAGTGTAAAATAATAATAGTACCCACTGGGGGAAAGGAATGAGGGAAGGTAGAAATCATTTGAATGAGCCAAATGGTAATCTTTCAACGACAGCCATCAGTAGATGTTGTATAAAGCTGAAAAGCAAGTGACATTGTAAAGAATATGTAAAGTCATGGCAGTTACTACCCAGAACAAACCAAACATCAAAAACATTACACTTGGCAGCTCCTGCGGACAGAAGTGAGGGTGCTCAATAATAGAGCAGATGGCCGTGTAGTCCATTCTCTATCTTCTAATTGTTTATACTGTGCTCTGATGAAATGAGTAAAAGATAGCCCCCCTCACGATCCAAAATTGACTGTCTCCATTATAATATTTCTTTCTACTCACCTGGGGTATAAAAAAGTCAGCCCTTTTTCTTGGAAGACACAAAAACAGCGATTCTTCAAGATAAGCATTTCTATCTGTATATTATGACATCAGTTAAGAAAAAAAATCTGAGTGGATTGAAATCGATAAGTTACTTAACCTTTTTGAGCTTGTGTGCTTATGTAAATTGCAGTTAATATCGATTGCACAGGGTACTGTAAAGATTAATTGAGATAATTTAAATAAACTGCCCTTACATAATAACCATTCACAAAACACTAGTTTTCTGATATTCTTGCTTCACTGATTGATTTTGAGAAGGTAAGTTAGATCAGCTATGATGTGAGTGTAGTAAGGTTAGAAGATGTCAAGTCCATTGATAGCTGAGAGTCATCAGCTATTTTATGATTAGGATGATACACACTGCTAATCCTTATTTAATATAAAATTCCCTCAAAATTTGATAATAATTTTAACTAGGTCACCCTCACAGATATAATGTTCCTCTTTTTATTGTGTGTGTGTGTGTGTATATATATATATATATACATATATACATATATATATATTTTTTTAATTTTAATTTTTTTCCATTGGCTAGCTTGAATTTTTTAGAGTAGCTGATGTAGATCAGCGTTTGGTGACTTCTCCTTACCACAAATCAAATTGCATCTTTATCACTTTCACTGATGTGACACTCTTTAAGGGTGTTCGCATCTCTGTTAGGTGAATGAACAAGATGTTTTTCTGAATTTAGTAAAAATTAACTCCTTTGAGGCTATGAACCTCTTTTTAGCATATTTGCCAGAAAGCATTTAATTTGGCATTTAATTTAGCATATTTGCCAGAAAGCTAATACTTACATACTATATATTATTATATGGTACTCAACAAAATATAATAATATATAGTATAATAATGTATATATAGTATATTATAATATATTAATAATATATAGTATGTAATATATTACATACTATATATTATTATATGGTACTCAACAAAATATACTTCTTTTGTGACTCTGTACATTTTTAACTACACAGCTTCATTCAGGCTTATCCCCTCATTAAATTTCAGTTAGGATTTTATGTACTAATAAACAGGATCATTAGTATCTATTTTATCAGAGCGTTGCCCAGAATACTTCCATGTAATGTAAGGAATCCAAATATATTCTTTATGTTAAAATGCATAATAAACATTCAATCCTTATTACTCAGTGTTAATTGTAGGGGTGAAAAGTAGTGTATGCCATGGTTAGAGTTATTCAAATGAAGATATTACAGCACCTGTTAAATTTTATTATTTGTATTTCACACATACAAATGTTTCAGTGCTGAAGCAATTAAGTGGTAGAGCTGGGCTGTCATGTCTTTGTAGAAAGTTTTAGACATCCTAGTTGATCAAAACTGTATGAAAATAAAAACAGATACACATAATCACTAACAACCATGCAAAACTTAACTTGACTGAATTTTATGGACTCATTATTATACACCTATGTCATGTAATCAATGGTGCAAATACAAGTGTTTTCACCCCATTTGTGACTTATCTTTTCCTTCTTTTAACAGTGTATTTAAAAGAGTAAAAGACTTCAAATTAAGTCAATGTAGTTGTATTTATCTCCAAATATATTCAGCTTTTCAAGTGTAGGCATGGATGAAGCAAATTTGGTTTTTACCAGATATGTGGTTTTGCCCCAGAGTAAGATGAGGGTAGGATAAGGCAGCAGAGTTGGTGGCATATACACTGTAATGATTACAATGCTTGACCTTGAAATTGAAGGAGGCTAAAGAGGAGCAAAAGTATATAGATGGGGGTGAGGGATGATCCAGAGGTGGTAGGATAAGTGATTGTGGATTCTGGTTGGGATGCGGGGTTTTGGGAATCAGAGTATTAGAAGGCATGAGCTGGAAAAATAGGAGGTTGTGGTTGGAAGGAGGGTATTTGAAATGATCGTTTTGATAGGGTGCTTAGTTTTTTTTTAATGTTTTATTTATTTTTATTTTATTTATTTATTTTTGGCTGCGTTGGGTCTTTGTTGCTGCGCGTGGGCTTTCTCTAGTTGCGGCAAGCGGGGGCTACTCTTTGTTGCAGTGCGCGGGCTTCTCGTTGCACTGGCTTCTCTTGTTGTGGAGCACGGGCTCTAAGTGTGCAGGCTTCAGTAGTTGTGGCACACGGGCTCAGTAGTTGTGGCATGTGGGCTCTAGAGTGCAGGCTCAGTAGTTGTGGCACACGGGCTTAGTTGCTCCATGGCATGTGGGATCTTCCCGGACTAGGGCTCGAACCAGTGTCCCCTGCACTGGCAGGCGGATTCTTAACCACTGCGCCACCAGGGAAGCCCGGGTGTTCAGTTTTTAATGATGACAAATTCCAGGTAATGACCCTGGAATCAGCGACTGAAGAAGAGAAGGTCAAATAACTGACGTGTAAGGACATGGGAGGCACCATGTATGCAGAAATTAATTGACTTACTAACTCTGGGTTTATGGTCTCTTTTCCTGTTTTCCAGGAATTTTGGTGAGACTCAAGATTACTTTTTCCACTCTTGAGCTGGGTTGAAACATGCATAGATTGGTTAGAATTCACATTTCCCTGTATAACTATGTAAATTGCATTTGGTCCCATTGTCTGTTTACTAGGAAAACAACATAAAATCTTATTTTTACAGGAGTGAGGGCAAGTTAACTTCACATTGTTCCAGGCGTTCATTAGGTGCAGTGAAGTCCTGTAGGGCTGGAATCTTCTCCTGATCTGCTCTGAGAAAGTGGAATCCAACATACTCAATGTGACCATGATTCCTTACACCGTTTTACTTATGAGGATTCCACCTCCAGAATGTTACTTTTTTGAAGTTTCTGGGTGTTAATGATTTTAGAAATATGGGGGATAAGGAGAATTTACATGGAAATTAGGATTTACTGTTATCTGGAGTACTTTTCCTTAATTGTGAAAGTGATCCTGAATGAAACATGTTAACAATTTAGGAGAAATTGGGACTGTTTAGGTGAAGAAGATGGGAAGATGCTGCCGATGTCTAACCGTATGAAAGATTCAATTGCAAGGGTGCCATGTTTTTGCTGCAGATTTGTTGTCAAGTCCTGGAAAAGGAATGTCCCCAAACTGAAACCTTCCAGGAAGCTTTCTTTCCTTGACAATTAGGATGGAGTTTGCAATGCTGAAATGACCAAAATTTAGCAGAGCTGCTGATGTTAGGAAATGGACATCTTAAGGCTTCATTTTTGGTTGAATACATTGAATGGTGCTGCCTGTATATGGGCCGAACAATTAATTATATGAAAACGACTTTAAGAAAGCACTTGGAAATTCTATTTCTTAGTACTTTAGTCATATCAAAAATCCATCCCATATCATAGATTTCTAATTTTCTAAAAAGATACTTTTTTATGTCTTTCAGTGGGATATTATGAGATACATTCAATGTAAGATTTATTATTTTCCTAGAACTTGGAAGAAATTCCAAGGTATTATTGCCAGTCTAAAAAATAACTCTTACTAAATTTGTTTTTGCTACGTTCATAACCTGTAGTAATAATTTATCAGGTTTGCTTGTGCTTTGTCAATTTTAATTAATGTAATTGTTTAATTTTCTGCTCTGTTGAAGTGGCAAAGTCTCAATATTGTATATTCAGTTTGGGAAAATATATCTAGTTTTCAGCATATTTTCTCCTGTTTTGTGAAAATTGAACCAAGAGCCTCTGAAATGCAGAACTTCTTAGCCCTATCCTTTTAATAGTGCTGGAGAGATCCTCATGTACTACATCTATGTATTTCCCTTGTCAAATATTATCTTTCAATGTGCTTATCATAAGAAAACAAGAGGAAATATCAATTACTTTATGTTTTTATTATAACCTGGCTATGAGTGAGGTTGTTTGTAATACAGACTCCCTATAATACGGGTCAAAATCAGACTTTATCACTTAAAATAACCGATTTCATTAAAACAATGGAAAGAAAGAAACTGAAAAGTTCACTGTACATATTTTCTTTTCAAGATTTTGTTAACGAGGTGTAATTAAACTTAGGAACATCAGAAAATGTTTCTCTAAATGTTACATGTTAGTTTTCGAAAGGATTTTTGGAATTTGCTCTATCATTTACACCTTGCCAAACTTGTTTTATTTTATAAATGCTTCATTTAAAGGTCAATTATAAATTTTAGTTGTCTGCCTCCTGTCTTAAATAAAATGAAGTAACAAATATCTAAACACGTTGCCAGTTTTTCTAAGAAGTTAATGTTCAAATTTAATACCAGTAATTCTTTATTTTCTAAAGTTAAATATACGTACTTTTTTCGTTTTTGTACATAAATCTGAAACTATCCGTCTTCCTTTTAAAAGGAAATTGTGTTTGTTCTAGATATTTTCATCAAGTCCTAAGGTATTCTACTTTGTGTTTATTAGAGTATAGATATATTTGGGAAAAAATCAAGAAATAATTTTTAACGAGGCCAAAATTTTATCTCTAAAAGACAACTTGTACGTGGTATATGTCACAGGTATGTCCCAAGTATTAATCACACAGGACCTAAAATGGAAGCTAAAGTACATCAAATCCATCACTAACATACTAATTCTTTTTTTTTTTTAAAGAAGATGTTGGGGGGTAAGAGTTTATTAATTTATTTATTTTTGCTGTGTTGGGTCTTCGTTTCTGTGCGAGGGCTTTCTCTAGTTGTGGCAAGCAGGGGCCACTCTTCATCGCGGTGCGCGGGCCTCTCACTATCGCGGCCTCTCTTTTTGCGGAGCACAGGCTCCAGACGCATAGGCTCAGTAGTTGTGGCTCACGGGCCTAGTTGCTCTGCGGCATGTGGGATCCTCCCAGACCAGGGCTCGAACCCGTGTCCCCTGCATTAGCAGGCAGATTCTCAACCTCTGCTCCACCAGGGAAGCCCTAACATACCAATTCTTGATAATGAATTTATCTAAATTGTATTTGAAGCTATAAGTATTTAAATAATACCATTCAACAGAGTAATATTTGTGAAAGTTAATACATGATATATAAAGATGAGTTTTTAATTTTAATTTTTCTAAACTGTTAATCTCACATTTCAAAATTAACTTCCTGGGATTTATTAAAGAAAACAACATTAATTATGCCCTTTGTGGTTTTAAATACTGATCATCATCTCCTAAAGGAGTCTGAAAAAATTTTTCATTTACTTAGTCTTTTTTGTATTAGCAATCTCGTATCATGTTTGGATCAGTTTGGTATTTATTCACTTTATAAAACTTGCCATATCATTTTCTGATGTTACTTATATACAGCATTTCAAATTCATTTATATCATAACTTTGTACATACCTTCCTAAAATCTTTTCTATTTTACCTATAGCATCCTCCCTTACAATGTCCAAAACATTATCCTCAGTTTCATACTGAGTAGTTGCTTTTAAGAAAACATTATACAATGACATTCTTTTACTGAGTAACTGGTGGCATGAAATTCTTATTTCAAATTACATGGGTTTTTTATAGTATGTGTGGCTAAACTGTTAATTTTATGCATTTTAATGAAATTTTATCACATTTTTAAGTTAACTTGGCTTTATTAAGAGAAAAGCTTTATTTCCTCTGTCAAATTAAGACTTTCCACTATCAGTCCCCTCTTATGAAATACTTACATACACACACATGTTTCATGTTTAAGCATTTATAAATATTTAACTGTACAGTATGACACTGGTTCTGGGTGGACTCATATCTATCTTGAGAACAGTCCCTTTTTTCATTTTTCCGCCAAAAGAATATGTATTAAACCCACACCATGCAAAGACATTCATTCTCCACAGATGACGTATGTTTGTGGATATACGTAAAGTTTCTGGGCTCTCTGTTTTGTTCCGTAGGTCTGCTTGTCTCTTTCTGCAGTGACCAAGTGTCAGGTACGGTGGCAAAGCCTCTGCACCTTGTTCTTCTTCAAGGACACTTGAATTATTCTTGATTGCTTGCAATTCCATAAAATAATTTTCTAATATCTTGACAAATATCTATTTTGGGATTTTGATTCACATTGCTGAACTTATAGAAACAATTTGGAAGAGAATTGATATCTGAACTTTATATCAGTCAAGGTTCAATCAAAGTGGCAGACATGCTATGAGGGATACAAAATTAGGGATTTATTATACGGATTAATGCCATGAGGGATACAAAATAAGGGATTTATTATAGGCATTAAACAAGATGCAGTGGTGGGAGCCAGAGGAGGGGTCTATGTGGGGAGTTGCTTCTGTATCTAATAGTGAGCCTTAATTTGCATGGGGTCAGCCAGACTGGCAACAGAGGAGGAAACCTAAGGTGGAGGCCAAACTGAATCCCATAAGGACACGTGGAACCTGTTGATAAAACCTGGAACCTGTGTTGGTCTCTTGCTGTCTCCAACTCCAGGGTTATAAGGTGACCTGCGGGGAAAGCTGGCTTGCATTGCTATAGAGTTGCACACACCCTTGACCCCAAACTAGGAAATCCAAGGAGCTGAAGGGGCTGTGAGTCTGAGTGATGTTTCATGGCACAAATAAGCCACCGTAAGCAGGAACGACTACAGTGCCTGGAGTCTTGCATGGATCTTTAGTAGATGGATAGATAGATAGGTAGGTAGATAGTTAGGCAGTTGACAGGCAGATAGATACATAGATATGTACAATGGCATCTTTAATTCTACCTCCTTGTGTCTCATGCAGCATATTTTCTGTCACCAATACTAACTGGAAACCACACACGGAAAGGAATTCTGAGGAGCAATGTGTCACCCAATACAACTTGATACATTACAGTGCAACCACAATCATAGATATTTCACCACCTATGAGCTTGTATTTTCCTCTACTTATTTACTGAACCTTTAATTGTTCTTAGTAATGTGTTGTAATTTTCTGTGTAGAGATCTTGGGCATCATTTGTTGGATTTATTTCTGGCCACGTGGTAATTGTAATGCTCTTGTAAATGATATCTTTTTATTTCACGTTCTAAATTTTGTTGCTGATATATGGAAATACAACTGGTATTTGCATATGGATCTTGTACCTAACAATTTTGTAACTTTGTTTATTCTTATAATTTGCTATACATTTTTTAGATGTTCTAGGTATGAGATGTTATAATTTCAAAACAGTGAATAATCTTTATTCCCTTCCAATTCTCATAATGTTTATTTCTAAACATTTGTAAAGAATACAAATTTCTTTAGAAGCTTGTAGAAAAATAATTATTTGCCGAAAGATTTCTTCCTTTTTTGTTTGAAACAGTACTTCAAATTAATCTTAAAAAACTAGTCTTAAATAATTTAAATGTTATACCAGACCCAATGTACTACTTTCTTATATAGTCTATGTGCCACTAAAATATGTGAAAATGAGAGAAAAGCTTACTTTAAAATATTCATTTAATATATTTGTAATGTACAAGAATTAACACTAAGAAAGAAAAGTAGTCTAAATAATTTCTTTTTCCTCCACGCTAATTATTTCTCAATCCTAGCTTCTGAGACCTATCTGCAAGGATTCTGGTTTTTAACATTAAAAAATACACTTTTAAAAGATACATTAAGAAAAGTAAAAAAGTAATAATAGAAAAAAGTTTCTTTCATTTAGCAATTTCCTAAAATGAGCTCTTACTCATTTTCACACAGTGAGCAAGGGCTACCGTGATTTGCTAAGATGCACAGATAATGTGTTTTGATCTAAAATGGCATAAACTGAGTGGAATACTGAAAGGCTAAAGAAAAATAAAGAGCTTGAAAATTATGGTGGCGATAACTAAACTGATTAAGCAAGAAAGGACCACTGTAAGTATTTAATTGGACAGTTTTATCTGTAATCTACAGTTAGGATGGATTTGGAGATGGAGGAGAAGATTGAAGTTGGTTATCAATCTGTTTTTAAAGATTGAAATCTATTAGGTAATACAGATCTCTTTGTCAGGGAAATGAGATGTTTCTAATATAAGACAGGACAATCTCAGAAGTGATAGAAAACAGTGCTGTCAGACACATCAATGTAATGACTCATTTATGTCTGTCATTAGATGGTTAAAATAGTTGAAACTCAGAGCATTAATTGTTGTTAAATGTAACTGTACATTTCTTTGATTGTATTTCTTTAAATAAATGAAGGATAAAAGAAAATGTTATGCTGCCTGGGAGTGAAAAAAGAAAACTGCAGATATCTTACTGACAATATGACTGAAAGAGATGAAACATAGTGAAACTTGTTTAAGGTAACATTGTGTATTACAAACAATTCTGCTAAGAATATTGTTATTCACAATCCTTACTATAAACTACTGTATTCAAACTATTTTGCTAAGGTATATTGTAAGGTTTCTTTAACCTTATTCCTTATTTCCGACTTCAAAATAGTAAAGAAAAAAAATAAGTTGCCGATGCAAGTTTTCATAAATGGGATTTATTATTTAAAGTTTCATATATTCCTAGGGCTTCCCTGGTGGCGCAGTGGTTGAGAGTCCGCCTGCTGTTGCAGGGGACGCGGGTTCGAGCCCCGGTTCGGGAAGATCCCACATGCCGCGGAGCAGCTGGGCCCGTGAGCCATGGCCGCTGAGCCTGTGCGTCCGGAGCCTGTGCTTCACAGCAGGAGAGGCCACAACAGTGAAAGGCCCGCGTACTGCAAAAAAAAAAAAAAAAAAAAAAAAAAGTTTCATATATTCTTGATGTGTTTCTAATCTTTCTTCCAAATAAACTGTAAATCAGAGAGGGAGAGTTTTCTTTTCAAAGTTGTCTTATCTGTGAATAACATTAATCTATGGTAGAACATATAAGGCATGTGAATTGCAGTATTTCTGAATAAAATCACAAGTTAATCAAATAGCAAATATTTATGCTCCTACAAATCCGTGAAGGAGCTTAGTATCCATAGCAACTATCATAGCATAACAGTCTGTTTTCCCATACCACTTTTTTTTTTTGTTTGCTTGTTTTGTTTTAGATTAAGAATACCCTAGGCTTTTTGTTAATATTTTGTGCTAGCAAATTACTGAACCAAATAAAGAATCTTGCTAGCAACTGTGTTTGAGATAAGCTTCTGAAAAATTAATTTGCTGAAGACAGAGTGAAAGGAAAATGATTACAATAAATACAAGACAATCAAATATATGAAATTTATAGAGTCATTAAAAAGGTCAAATTTAGAATCACCCACTGTGAATTTAATTGAAAAAAAGTATTGATCTCTTTATAGTTTTCTGAGCAATTGGATATGTAAAAACATACATTAGACAAGAAACCAATTGATGCTAATCCGTTACAGCTACTCAATATATTTACAAAAGTAATAGATGTGTATAGGAATCTTTGAACCCAATTAATGTCAAGACTTAATTATTTATTTTTTGAAGTTTAAATTTCCCAAAAGGGGGAAACACTATGGTTAAAAAGTAAACATTCTGAGCCCATACAGAGTAAATGTATATCTTAGGCCTTTATATTTCTGAGAAGTTGGAGTTGAGATAAAATTAATGATTTAAATGTGACAGTAATGATAATATTGGTCCCCCTCTTTATCTTGAAAAGCACATTAGGACCAGTTGACCAATGAAGTTGCAAGAACATCATATAATTTATCAGAGAGGAGAAATAAATGTCATTTATCTCCTTTGATCAGTATAGATCACATAAACACCTTAGACCCGTTGCTGTCAAACTAGCCATTGTCAGATTCACAGAAGGGATTATTAATTTCAGATGTCAGTCTCTTCTCTCATTCCCAGAAATTCTGCTTTAGTGGGTCTGAGGTAAGGACTGAGAACTTGCATTTCCAACAAGTTCTCAGGAATGCAGAAGCTGCTGGTTGGGGACCACTTTTTGACAACCACTGCCTTAGAATATAAAATACCTCCTGCCTTCTACAACTATTAAAATTGAATGCACGTCTACTTTTCTAATCATTTCTCTCTATATTTACCCCTGGCTTCTTTCCTTAGGTAGCTTAATCTCTAATTATTGATTCTTCACATTAACCTAAAATCTCTCTCTGAAATTTATTTTATTTTAGTCTTCTACTTTTGAAGTTTAAATTATTACTTTTTTGTGGATTACTCTCAACTATCTCTAGATGTTACTTTTTTTTTTTTTTTTTTCCCGATACGCGGGGCCTCTCACTGTTGTGGCCTCTCCCGTTGCAGAGCACAGGCTCCGGACACGCAGGCTCATCGGCCATGGCTCACGGGCCCAGCCGCTCCGCGGCATGTGGGATCCTCCCGGACCGGGGCACGAACCCGTGTCCCCTGCATCGGCAGGCAGACTCTCAACCACTGCGCCACCAGGGAAGCCCCTAGATGTTACTTTTTGAGGCTCTCATCACACATTTCAAAGTTATGTGCTTGTTCGTATATTGACACTTTGTTATAATGACCCAATCTTTTTCCGGCCATTTCCTACAAGTCTAAATGATATAAACCACTTACTAGAGCAGCTGCTACACCAACACCCCTACCTTCTGTGGTTCCCATTAAGAAAAGCTGACATTTCTGATTTTAAGATATATGTTTTGTAAGTACATCTTGCCTTTGCTTTTTAAGATTTTCTTGTATATTCCAGATGTACTTAAAGTAAACTGAATTGAACATAGAGCAGAAAAAAAGTCCACTGGTTCTTTGGTTAATGTTTAAGGAATCCAAATCTCTACCACGATATGTTAGTTTAAACTGTCTAGTACCTATTATTTAAAAATAGATATTTTTCTTCCAATATAACCGATGGATATTATACCCTGAATAAGGATTATGCTTGTGTTAGGTAGGCTTGAGGCCAAGCTGCTGAAGCATACAGACCACAGAACAGGCAAGCTTGTTTTTCTCGCTCATAAGGGTCTAGGGGGCACCCTTATGAGGTGTCCAGTCAGACAGGCACCCTCTCTGCAGGGAAGCTCTGGCAAGTGTCCGTCTCTGCATCTAAAGCAACTGCCCCAGGTGTCCTCAGAGGTCTCTCATCAATGTCTACATTCCAACCAGAGAGAGGTTAAAAGGACCATGGAAGGTGAGAACATTCAGATTCTTATGGACTTAAAGTGAGGTTCACACACATCTTTACAGCCTACTGGTCAACCTTTACTCACTTGTTAATACCTGGCAACAAAGAAAGTGTTGGGCAGTAGTGCTCGTGGGTCCTTACATTTGTGCATGTCTTGTGGATGAGGTGCTGTGTTCTCTTTGCCCTGGACTATTCTTTCAAAGATTTTTGAATGTTGAGCACCCTTGGGAGATAAAGAGAATGTCTCCCTCCAAAGCAGAAGTCAAGCACATACATCCTGCTCATCAGCTCTTGGCTTCCTGAGCTCAGGGTTCCTCTTCTGTGGGTGGAAGTGTCATTGGTGCTCTTCATGAAACCCTGTGGGGACTGAGGCAGAGGGAACTGTCACAAGGAAATGCTTGTACTCTGGACACTGTTACTGCAGAGAAAGTCCTTTCTCTCTTACCCAGCAAATCTCTTGTCTCCTGCCAGCATCTGCGAAGCTGTGGCAGGCTCACTTGTTAGCCTGAAAGTAGACTAGAATCCCAGTCCCTTCAGAGTTCTTGACAGTTTTGCAGATGATGACAGGATGGTGACAAAGATGTGGCTTTCTGGAAAAGAAAGAATGGGGGCATTGTAGGCTGATTAATGATGGCAGAGGTCTCGCCAAAATGAGGCCACCCGTAGATGCTCCGGGAGTGTCCCAGAGAGATAACTGGCTCTTCCTTCCTGTATCCAGTTTTACCTACAATGGCTGTCATCCAATTGGAATAGATGACATGGAATTTGTACCTAACTGTAGCTGAAGTGACACCACCTCAGTCTTGAAGAAGCTCGAGTCAGCCACAACTCACTGGCCATTGTGGTTCTGAGGATGGAATTGTGCTGGATTTGCTCCTTGCAGCCCAAGGCCAGGTTTGTGCAATCTCTAATGTTCCTGACTGATTAATAATATTATCTAATAATCTAACATTATCTGATTGATGTCTCAGGCCAAGTGCAATTCTTAACACAGAAATTTAAGGAGAAAGTTGCCTGGCTTTCTAAGGTAGAATTAGATTATGGGATTTTTCCAGTGGGTTCGGTCTGGGACCCTAGGGACAAGGTTGAGGTCAGCACTGCAAGGTGGCCTCATTGGGCTGCTTGGAGTGCTATTGATAGTTTAAAAATTTCAAAATGAGAGAAATTTAGGGGATTTGCTATCTGCTTCTGTCGGGTCAATGGAATTCACCCAGAGTTGAATATTGTTGTGGGATAATTCTCCTGGGCTCTCTCGTTTCCCATCTTGCACGTAGCATATATCACCAACTGCCTCTTTTCGGGACTGTCTCTTAAGGATGCTTGTTTAATAAACAGCTTCAGAAGATAGACGAAGAGTCTCCCTCCAGAATACAAGGCAAGCATGCTTCTTGCCTTTTATACAAGGTCTGCGCTCCCTAAGTTCAGGGCTCCTTCTCTGTAACACAGTCCATGTTGTGGACAGATGTCCTTTGACCCTCCTCATGGCTTCTTGTAGGAACTGGAGCAAGAAAATTCTTGTACTTTGGTGGTACAGGCTGAATTGTGTCCCTCCCAATTTCATATATTGAAGTATTAACCAGTGTCTCTACTGTATTTGGAAATAGATCCTTTATAGAGGTAAGGAAGTTAAAATGGGATCATATGGGTGGGTCTAATCCAATATGACTGGTGTCCTTATAAAAAGAGGAGATTAGAACACAGACATACACAGAGACACCATGTGAAGACACAGAGAGAATGAGGCCATCCACAAGCTAAGGAGAGATGCTTTAGAAGAAACCAGTCTTACTGACAAATTGATCTTGAATTCCTAGCCACGTTAACTATAAGAAAATAAATCTCTGTTGTTTAAGCTACCTAGTCTGTGATCCTTTGTTATGGCAACCCTAAAAAAAAAAACAAACAATTTTGGACCCTGCTATTGGTGTGAGTAATAATGTCCTTTGACCCAGGAGACTCTTTTTTTTTTTTCTTTTTTCCCCCTAGCATCAATCCAGGCTGACCTGTTAGCTTGCAAGTAAGATTGTACCTCAGACAGTTCTGGGCAAAGGGAAGCTGGAAATATAGTCTCTGTCTGGGTGGCCATGTGTCCAGACACAATTCAGGATGAGAGGAGGGCTACTGTTACTAAAATGACAAAGTTGGAATACACCCTGGGGGGTGGGGGAGGGAAGTAGGCAGAATAATAATCATGGAAACAAAAGGGAATAGTAACAATGTCATAAGGATAAAGATGGACCATACATTTACTTATTTAATCATTGAAAATAGTACTATCTATTTTAAATGAGCAATTCAGTGTTTATTCTGAGAATCAAAATAGAAGTTTCTATTGTTAAGTTTCTGTGTTAAGCAATGTTAAATAGTTAAATAGAGCTTTCAGAGGTTTTAATATGCAAATGCTTTTTTGACTCTCTGAGATAGCTATAGTGATAGTTTTTCTGAACATTTTCATTGAAATTGACACATTAATATCCCATGGTCATACTTTGAAAAATTCTGTTCAATAGCATAAATTATAGTTAAAATGTAACTCAATTCTATTGATAGTTCAGTGTCTTCACTTTATGATTTAGTAAACTGATGTCTTTATAATTAAGTGACATACTTAGAACTATGTGCTGGCAGAGTGAAAAATAGGATTCATTTACTCGGATTTCCATATGAATGTTTTTTTTCAGGATAATACATCTTTTCAAAATAGGCACAAATTTGGTGTAATAAAGTTTCAACGTAATGTAAAAATATATATATATAATTCTTAAAATATTTTAAATATTTTATTTAACATATTTGTCTAAAACTAATTTGATACTACTAAACTGAATACTGATAATTTTATTATTACCAAAATATTAAAATTTTCCAGACTATTAATATTTTAATAAATATTTTATCAGTATCCAGAGAATTGTAGAAAAAACTTTTTGGGGGATCATTTAAATGAGACATATAAAGCAAAAACTAACCTTTGAAAATACACTAATTTCTTGTAGCAAATGTATATATTCAAAGTAATTCTCTAGATATATTTTTTTAACATCTTTATTGGAGTATAACTGCTTTACAATGTTGTGTTCATTTCTGCTATATAACAAAGTGAATCAGCTATATGCGTACATATATCCCCATATCCCCACCCTCTTCCGATTCCCTCTCACTCTTCCAATCCCACCCCTCTAGGTGGTCGCAAAGCACCGAGCTGATATCCCTGTGCTATGTATGCAGCTGTTTTCCACTAGCTATTTTACATTTGGTAGTGTATATATGTCAATCCTACTCTCTCACTTCGTCCCAGCTTATCCTTCCCCCTCCCTTTGTCCTCAAGACCATTATCTACATCTGCGTCTTTATTCCTGTCCTGCCACTAGGTTCTTCAGAACCATTTGTTTTGTTTTAGATTCTGTATATATGTGTTAGCATACGGTATTTGTTTTTCTCTTTCTGATTTATTTCAGTCTGTATGAAAGACTCTAGATCCATCCACCTCACTACAAATAGCTCAATTTCATTTCTTTTTATGGCTGACTAATATTCCATTGTATATATGTGCCACATCTTCTTTATCCATTCACCTGTTGATGGACACTTAGGTTGCTTCCATGTCCTGGCTATTGTAAATAAAGCTGCAGTGAACACTGTGGTACATGACTCTTTCTGAATTATGGATTTTTCAGGGTATATGCCCAGTAGTGGGATTGCTGGGTCATATGGTAGTTCTGTATTTAGTTTTTGAAGGCACTTCCATACTGTTCTCCATAGTGGCTGTATCAATTTACATTCCCACAAACAGTGCAAGAGGGTTCCCTTTTCTCCACACCCTCTCCACCATTGATTGTTTGTAGGTTTTTTGATGATGGACATTCTGACTGGTGTGAGGTGATACTTCATTGTAGTTTTGATTTGCATTTCTCTAATGATTAGTGATGTTGAGCATCCTTTCATGTGTTTGTTGGCAATCTGTATATCTTCTTTGGAGAAATGTCTATTTAGGTCTTCTGCCCATTTTTGGATTGGGTTGTTTGTTTTTTTGATATTGAACTGCATGACCTGCTTATAAATTTTGGAGATTAATCCTTTGTCAGTTGCTTCATTTGCAAATATTTTCTCCCATTCTGAGGGTTGTCTTTTCGTCTTATTTATGGTTTTCTTTGCTGTGCAAAAGCTTTGAAGTTTCATTAGGTCCCATTTGTTTATTTTTGTTTTTATTTCCATTTCTCTAGGAGGTGGGTCAAAAAGGATCTTGCTGTGATTTATGTCATAGAGTGTTCTGCTTATGTTTTCCTCTAAGAGTTTTATACTGTCTGGCCTTACATTTAGATCTTTAATCCATTTTGAGTTTATTTTTGTGTATGGTATTAGGGAGTATTCTAATTTCATTCTTTTACATGTAGCTGTCCAGTCTCCCAGCATGACTTATTAAAGAGGTTGTCTTTTCTCCATTGTATATTCTTGCCTCCTTTATCAAAGATAAGGTGACCATATGTGTGTGGGTTTATCTCTGGGCTTTCTATCCTGTTCCATTGATCTATATTTCTGTTTTTGTGCCAGTACCGTACTGTCTTGATTACTGTAGCTTTGTAGTATAGTCTGAAGTCAGAGAGCCTGATTCCTCAAGCTCCAGTTTTTCTTTCTCAAGATTGCTTTTGCTATTTGGGGTCTTTTGTGTTTCCATATTAATTGTGAAGTTTTTTGTTCTAATTCTGTGAAAAATGTCATTGGTAGTTTGATAGGGATTGCATTGAATCTGTAGATTGCTTTGGGTAGTACAGTCATTTTCACAATGTTGATTCTTCCAGTCCAAGAATATGGTATATCTCTCCCTCTGTTTGTATCATCTTTAATTTTTTTCAGTGGTGTCTTACAGATTTCTGCATACAGGTCTTTTGTCTCCTTAGGTAGGTTTATTCCTAGGTATTTTATTCTGTTTGTTGCAATGGTAAATGGGAGGGTTTCCTTAATTTCTCTTTTGGATTTTTCATCTTTAGTGTATAGGAATGCAAGAGATTTCTGTTCATTAATTTTGTATCCTGCTACTTTACCAAATTCATTGATTAGCTCTAGTAGTTTTCTGGTAGCATCTTTAGGATTCTCTATGTATAGTATCATGTCATCTGCAAACAGTGACAGCTTTACTTCTTCTTTTCCGATTTGAATTCCTTTTATTTCCTTTTCTTCTCTGATTGTTGTGGCTAAAACTTCCAAAACTTTGTTGAATAATAGTGGTAAGAGTGGACAGAGACTCTCTGTTTTTTCTTTTGTCCTACCCAGGTACATGGGGAGTTTCTTTCCTTTTTGGAAGTCTGAGGTTTTCTGCCAGCCTTCAGTAGGTGTTCTGTAGGAGTTGTTTCACATGTAGATATATTTCTGATGTATTTGTGGGGAGGAAGGTGATCTGCATGTCTTACTCCTCCGCCATCTTGAAGCTCTCCCTATCATATGGTTTTATCGTTCAGTTTGTTATTATGGTGTATCAGATTGATTGATTTTTTTTGTATATTGAAGAATCCTTGCATTCCTGGAATAAACCCCACTTGATCATGGTGTATGACCTTTTAATGTGCTGTTGGATTCTGTTTGCTAGTATTTTGTTGAGGATTTTTACATCTATGTTGATCAGTGATATTGGTCTGTAATTTTCTTTTTTTGTGACATCTTTGTCTGCGTTTGCTATCAGGGCGATGGTGGCCTCATAGAATGAGTTTGGGAGTGTCCCTCCCTCTGCTATATTTTGGAAAAGTTTGAGAAACATGGGGGTTAGCTCTTCTCTAAATGTTTGATACAATTCACCTGTGAATCCATTTGGTCCTGGGCTTTTGTTTGTTGGAAGATATTTAATCACAGTCTCAATTTCAGTGCTTGTGATTGGTCTGTTCATATTTTCTTTTTCTTCCTGGTTCAGTCTCGGAAGGTTGTGCATTTCTAAGAATTTGTCCATTTCTTCCAGGTTGTCCATTTCACTGGCATATAGTTGCTTGTAGTAATCTCTCATGATCCTTTCTACTTCTGCAGTGTCAGTTGCTACTTCTCCTTTTTCATTTCTAATTCTATTGATTTGAGTCTTCTCCCTTTTTTTCTTGATGAGTCTGGCTAGTGGTTTATCGATTTTGTTTATCTTCTCAAAGAACCAGCCTTTTAGTTTTATTGATCTTTGCTATTGTTTGCATTTCTTTTTCATTTATTTCTGATCTGAGTTTTATGATTTCTTTCCTTCTGCTAACTTTGGTGGTATTTTATTATTTTTCTCTGATTGCTTTAGGAGTAAGGTTAGGTTGTTTATTTGAGGTGTTTCTTGTTTCTTGAGGTAGGATTATATTGCTATAAACTTCCCTCTCAGAACTGCTTTTGATGCATCCCATAGGTTTTGGGTCATCATGTGTTCATTGTCATTGGTTTCTAGGTATGTTTTGATTTCCTCTTTGATTTCTTTAGTGATCTCTTGGTTATTTAGTAGTGTATTGTTTAGACTCTGTGTGTTTGTATTTTTTACACATTTTTTCCTGTGATTGATATCTAGTCTCATAGCATTGTGGTCCAAAAAGATACTTGATATGATTTCAATTTTCTTAAGTTTACCAAGGCTTTATTAGTGACCCAAGGTATGATCTGTCCTGGAGAATGTTCTATGAGCACTTGAGAAGAAGGTGTACTCTGTTGTTTTTGGATGGAATGTCCTATAAATATCAATTATGTCCATCTTGTTTAATGTGTCATTTAAAGCTTGTGTTTCCTTATTTATTTTCATTTTGGATGATCTGTCCATTGGTGAAAGTGGGGTGTTAAAGTCTCCTACTATGATTGTGTTAGTGTCGATTTCCCCTTTTATGGCTGTTAGCATTTGCCTCATGTATTGAGGTGCTCCTATATTGGGTGCATAAAAATGTACAATTGTTATATCTTCTTCTTGGATTGATCCCTTGATCATTATGTAGTGTCCTTCTTTGTCTCTTGTAAAAGTCTTTATTTTAAAGTCTATTTTGTCTTATATGAGAATTGATACTCTAGCTTTCTTTTGATTTCCATTTGCATGGAATATCTTTTTCCATCCCCTCACTTTCAGTCTGTATGTGTCCCTAGGTCTGAAGTGGGTCTCTTGTAGACAGCATATATATGGGTCTTGTTTTTGTATCCATTCAGCCAGCCTGTGTCTTTTGGTTGGAGCATTTAATCCACTTACATTTAAGGTAATTATCAATATATATGTTCCTATTACCATTTTCTGAATTGTTTTGGGTTTGTTTTTGCAGGTCTTTTCCTCCTCCTGTGTGTCCTGCCTAGAGAAGTTGTTTAGCATGTGTTGTAAAGCTGGTTTGGTGGTGCTGAATTCTCTTAGCTTTTGCTTGCCTGTAAAGGTTTTAATTTCTTCTTGAATGTGAATGAGATACTTGCTGGGTAGAGTAATGTTGTTTCTAGGTTTTTCCCTTTCATCACTTTAAATATGTCCTGCCACTCCCTTCTGGCTTGCAGAGTTCTAATGAAAGATCAGCTGTTAACCTTATGGGGAGTCCCTTGTATGTTATTTGTTGTTTTTCCCTTGCTGCTTTTAATATTTTGTATTTAATTTTTGATAGTTTGATTAATATGTGTCTTGGTGTGTTTCTCCTTGGATTTATCCTGTATGGGACTCTCTGCACTTCCTGGACTTGATTGACTATTTCCTTTCCCATATTAGGGAAGTTTTCAACTATAATCTCTTCAAATATTTTCTCAGTCCCTTTCTTTTTCTGTTCTTCTTCTGGGACCCCTATAATTTGAATGTTGGCATGTTTAATGTTGTCCCAGAGGTCTCTGAGACTGTCCTCAGTTCTTTTCATTCTTTTTTCTTTATTCTGCTCTGCAGTAGTTATTCCCACTATTTTATCTTCCGAGGCACTTATCTGTTTTTCTGTCTCAGTTATTCTGCTATTGATTCCTTCTAGAGGATTTTTAATTTCATTTATTGTGTTGTTCATCATTGTTTGTTTGCTCTTTAGTTCTTCTAGGTCCTTGTTAAATGTTTCTTGTATTTTCTCCATTCTATTTCCAAGATTTTGGATCATCTTTACTATCATTACTCTGAATTCTTTTTCAGGTAGACTGCCTATTTCCTCTTCGTTTGTTTGGTCTGGTGGGTTTTTACCTTGTTCTTTCATCTGCTGTGTATTTCTCTGTCTTCCCAGTATGCTTAACTTACTGTGTTTGAGGTCTCGTTTCGCAGGCTTCAGGTTCGTAGTTCCCGTTGTTTTTGGTGTCTGCCCCCAGTGGGTAACGTTGGTTCAGTGGCTTGTGTAGGTTTCCTGATGGAGGGAACAGGTGTCTGTGTTCTGGTGGGTGGGACTGGATCTTGTGTTTCTGGTGGGCAGGGCTGTATCCGATGGTGTGCTTTGGGGTGTCTGTGAACTTAGTATGATTTTAGGCAGCTCTCTGCTAATGGGTGGGTTGTGTTCCTGTCTTGCTAGTTGTTTGGCATGGGGTGTCCAGCACTGGAGCTTGCTGGCCGTTGGGTGGCGCTGGGTCTTAGCGTGAGACAGAGGTCTCTGGGGGAGCTCTCGCTGATTGATGTAACATGGGGCTGGGAAGTCTCTGGAGGTCCAATGTCCTGAACTCAGCTCTCCCACCTCAAAGGCTCAGGCCTGACACCAGGCTGGAGCACCAAGACCCTGTCAGTCATATGGCTCAGAAGAAAAGGGAGGAAAAAAAGAAAGAAAAATAAACAAATAAATAACAACTAAAATAAATTAAAAAGTAATAAAATAAGAGAGAGCAACCGAACCAATAAACAAATCCACCAATGAAAACAAGCACTAAAAACTATACTAAGATAAACATAAAAATTAGAAACAATTCAGTTGCAGACAGGAAACCCCAAGGCTACAGTTGCTCCCAAAATCCACTCCCTCAATCTTGGGATGATTCGTTGTCTATTCAGGTATTCCACAGATGCAGGGTACAACACGTTGATTGTGGGGATTTAATCTACTGCTCCTGAGGCTGCTGGGAGAGATTTCCCTTCCTCTTCTCTGTTGCACAGCTCCTGGGGTTTAGCTTTGGATTTGGACCTGCCTCTGCGTGTAGGTCGCCCTCAGGCCTCTGTTCCCACCCAGAAAGGATGGGGTTAAAGCAGCATCTGATTAGGGGGCTCTGGCTCACTCAGGGGGAAGAGAGGGGTCCAGTAGTTATAATTGGAAGGTGGGGCGAGCCTGCAGTGGCAGAGAGGCCGGCGTGACGTTGCACCAGCCTGAGGCGCCATGCGTTCTCCTGGGGAAGTTGTCCCTGTATCACGGGACCCTGGCAGTGGTGGGCTGCAGAGGCTCCTGGGAGGGAAGGTGTGGATAGTGAGCTGTGCTTGCACACAGGCTTCTTGTTGGCTGCAGCAGCCTTAGCGTTTCATGCCCGTCTCTGGTTTCCGCCCTGATAGCCGCGGCTCGCGCCGGTCTCTGGAGCTTGTTTAGGCAGTGCTCTGAACCCGCTCTCCTCGCACACCAGGAAATAATTGTCTCTTGCCTCTTCAGCAGGTCCAGACTTTTCCCCGGGCTCCCTCCCGGCTAGCCGTGGCACACTAGCTCCCTTTAGGCTGTGTTCATACACCCAACCCCAGTCCTCTCCCTGCACTCCAACCGAAGCCCGAGCCTCAGCTCCCAGCCCCGCCCGCCCCGGCGGGTGAGCAGACAAGCCTCTCAGGCTGGTGAGTGCTGGTCGGCACCGATCCTCTGTGCGGGAATCTCTCCGCTTTGCCCCCCGCACCCCTGTGGCTGCGCTCTCCTCCATGGCTCCTAGGCTTCCCCCCGGCCCATCCCCGTCTCTGCCAGTGAAGGGGCTTCTAGTGTGTGGAAACCTTTCCTCCTTCACGGCTCCTTCCCACTGGTTCAGGTCCCGTCCCTATCCTTTTGTCTCTGTTTATTCTTTTTTTCTTTTGCCCTACCCAGGTACGTGGGGAGTTTCTTGCCTTTTGGGAGGTCTGAGGTCTTCTGCCAGTGTTCAGTAGGTGTTCTGTAGGAGATGTTCCACGTGTAGATGTATTTCTGGTGTATTTGTGGGGAGCAAGGCGATCTCCACGTCTTACTCCTCCACCATCTTGAAGGTCTCCCCTAGATTTTTTTTAAAGCCACCACCACATCTAAGTCAACAACATCATCATTAATATATGTCATAAGGTTTGGGGTATGATCCCCTCTTGAATCAGGGGTTCATTCTTTATTCATCATTTGTCTTTGAGATACATTTGCCACAATCAATATTAAGGGGAAAATTTAAATGTTATCTAGAAAATCGTACCTAGAGTAAAAGTGTCTGAAATTTGAAAATATAAATAGTTTGCTATGATGCTACTGGTGATGGTGACCATGTAGGGCAGGGGGAGGTCACAGAATAATGGGCTTCCAAAAAAGTCCATGTACTGATTCCCAGAACCTGTGATTTTGTTATTTAACATAGCAAAAGAGAATTAAGGTTGCAGATGGAATTAAGGTCGCTCCTCAGCTGGCCTTAAGGAGGTTATCCTGGTTTATCCAAGTGGGGCTAATAAATCCCAAGAGTTTTAAATTGTGGGGGGAGGAAGGCCTAAGACGCCTCCCCTTTAGAGTGTTGTAATGTGACAAAGACTCATGGTCATGGCCATGAGAAAAGGCAGCCAACCTCTAAAGAAAACCCTTCCCTGGAAACTCTAAAAGGGAATGCTGCCCCACAACACCTTGATTTTGGCCCCCCAAGACCCATTTCAGAATTCTGACCTCCAGAACTGTAAGTTAATCAATTTGTGTTGTTTTAAGCCAGTAAGTTTGTGGTGGTTTGTTATAGCGGCACTCAGAAAAATACAGCAGCAATACCGTATGTATATAAACAGAACAACATGACCTTCTCCACCTCCTGCTTTCCGTGTTTTTGTGTGAGTAGGGTTTTTTTTTTATAAAAGCATCAAGAATTACAGGTGTACATTAGATAGACGTGGATAAATGTAATGATGAAATAAGTGGTCTTGAAGACCAAGCAGTTCTATTGCTCAGAAAAGTATCTCCCTGTCCTCATTCCTCTCTGCCTGTTTCTTCCTTTTCCCTTGTGATAATCCCGTCTTGATCATCCCTCTACTACTTATTCAATTTGGGAAAACAGTCATGGCCCGTACTCAACTCTCATATAAAAGTAGGTGTTTTGGGGCTTCCCTGGTGGTGCAGTGGTTGAGAGTCCGCCTGCCGATGCAGGGCACACGGGTTCGTGCCCCGGTCCGGGAAGATCCCACATGCCGCGGAGCGGCTGGGCCCGTGAGCCATGGCCGCTGAGCCTGCGCGTCCGGAGCCTGTGCTCCGCAACGGGAGAGCCCACAACGGTGAGAGGCCCGCGTACCGTTAAAAAAAAAAAAAGTAGGTGTTTTGATTGGAGAAGCTTGGTCTTAAGTCACATCTTAATCATTATTAGCCAGTGGCTGGGAAACTTGAGCGGGTGTTTCATTGTATAGTGATCACACCTCTTTACAGTGAAAAGTCTGTTTTTCAAAATAACTAAGCTAGAGTCAATGATTGCTGGGTATTTTTTTCCCAACATTTTCTATAGCAACAGCAGCTATATTATTGGTTTTTTTTCTTTTTCTTTCTTTCTTTTTTTTTTTTTAGAGACTCTAAATGCAGTAGCACTTAAAAGCTGATAGCAAAGGATTCATCAAAGAAAACTTGATAAGGGTTTTTAGCCTAATCTGCAATTTACAACTCCTTTCAAATGTCTTCCTTGACCTTTGGCTTCACAGCAAGAAGAAAATGTAATTCTTTCTTCAGCTCTTGCAACTGTCTCATTAAGGTGCCCCGCTGTGATAATCTTACTATAGTGAGAACTTTTTGCAGATATTTTTCTGTTCATTGGAGGTTTCTTAAACCACATAAAGGACCCAGACTACTTAAATGACAATTTGGTCAAGCTCTCATTTTAACATCAATAATTCAGCTTTTGTCATGTTTCTGGGTTTTGCCCTTTTTTTGACTTCAGATGTGTAGGCATGAATTGTTTCATTTATTGCCTGGTAAGTCTCTTCTGAAATTGACCACTGTTTTCTATGCTTCAGGTGTTACATAACTGAATGGAATCAAAATAACCAAGAAACAGCTTGCAGATTCAGTTTCTTATACATTAAAAAAAAAATGTTTGTTTTAAAACAACATATGTTTAGAAGATTATCTGTACAATTTATTTCTTGCTTAATACCTATTGAACACGGACTCTGTTAAGCACTGTTCTAAGTTCTTTAAATACCTCTTTTTAATCAAAATACATCTGTGAAAGTTCTATTGTAAACATGTAATGTTACATACTATACTCTATACTGAATACAAAGTACATATATGATTGAATTGCTCATCTGTTACAGAGTGCTTCAATTAAGATTTTGCTCATTTTATATAATATAAAAAGTTGAGTAAATGCGTTTTAAAGTAAGGTAGAGAGGATTGTGTACATCCACACTTTAAAATATTTCTCGAATTTATTTTTTCAAGAAGGCATCAGTACACTCTCCTTTGATGAATCTTAATGCCTTAATTGTAGTACACCTCCCCAGGTCATTGTAGGTGTTTATTTATCTAAGAGTTAGTGCAATTGGGAAGTATTACTGTCTAAGAGCTAGAACTATCAGATCCGTCAGATCGGAAATACTTAGAATAAATGTACAACCAGCATGTGTTAGGCTAGTTTAGAAGTTTCTAGCACAGCAACCAGGAAGACACAGAAATAGCAGCCGGGGACACACAAACACACACCAGTCACATTTTCTTATGTGACATAATGTAACCTAAACTCAAGGTGCGTGGTTAGGTGGTGTCCCCAACCTTTATGTTTGGTATCACTCTGCATACACAAATCAATGTTATAGGATTTATCAAAAGTCTATAGTGTGCCAACACTATGCTAATGGTTTAAAAATGTTTTAAACATTTAGACACTTTTGTTTGTCGGGACACATTCCTCTGGTGAATTCCTACATGATTTTTGCCATCATTTTTTATTTCAATATTTACACAGCTCGTCTCTCTAATCATCTGGCCTTCCGGGTGGTGACCTGTTCTCCCCCAAGGACTGTTTCTTTTCTCTCCATCACTCAGCTCCACAGTCACACCCTGAGTCTTGTCAGTACCAATACCCTTAATCCCTCCTTAATCTCAGTTCGGAGCATGTCACCTCCTCGTATCTTTCCTGCTCATTCCCCGTGACTCTAATCCCAATAATCTCTGACCCCCTCGTTTTACCGTTTCTCAAGCCCAGTGAATGGGATATACCCGGGTTCTATTTGGAAGGTGGAAGAGGCACAAATGCCATAATATTCTCCCCCACAAGAGAGAGAAGCAAACTTCTCACCGCCTCATTCAAGGCTTTGACATCAGTGTGGTTTCCTGTAGGTCCTGACAGGAAGGCATTAATTAGCAACTTCCTGATTCTCAGAACAAAAACTTCACTGGTAGCAACAGCAACTTCCTGACTTTCAGTCTTCCAGGTTCTCAAATGGTTTCGTCAAGTACATAATTGCCGGCAGTATATCTTTTTCTCTCTGAAATTCCTGACTAACCACTGACTGATACAGTCAGAAAATCATTGTTGAGTCGACTTCCAAGTACATTCATATTCCAATCACTTTTTGCCATCTTCACTGCTGGTCTTTTTTTGCATCTCCTGCTCCAAGCTGGTGACAGATTTCCTCTGGGTTACAGCAGTGGTATCTGCATTGTTTTCCTGCTCCCATGATGGTGCTGTTGAGTCTCTTGTCAACAGAACAGAGCATCTTTTGAAAATGTAAGTCGGATCATGAGGTTTCTCTGCTCAGTGCCTTTTAATGGCTTCCAATCTGCCTCCAAGGACAAGTCAGTTTTCCTGACTTACAAGGTCCTGTGACCTTGCAGCGCACAATATCCTCCTGAGAGACTCTGTCCCCAGCTACACGAATCCTCCTGCAATTTCTCCTACGTCCTAAACCTATTGCCACCTCAAGGCCCTAGGACTTGCCATCTAGTTTGCCTGGAATTCTCATGCAGATATCCTATTGCTAGCTTCCTCACCACTCTCTGGTCTTGATTCACGTGTCACGTTACCAGTGAGGCATTTTCTCATCTTTTTATCTAAAATTATAACTATCTCCCCCCTACTCCGACTCCAACACAATCTCTTCCAGGATATGTCCAAGATCTTATCTATTTATCTTGCTTATTATTGGTGTCCTCCACTGTTCAGGCAGGGATTTTTCTTGGGTGTGTTCACCACTCTAACACCAAGAACAGTGCTTACGATACCCTAGACTCAAGTAGTTTTGGAAAAAAATGAATGGAAAATAGGACCAAGTCATTCAACTTATTTCAATCAACATTTACTCAGCATCACACTCCATTTCTGCACATGAAAGGACTCAGTGCATCCTGACTTAGGACCAATCGGATATGTGTAAAGATTTGCAAAGAAAGACAAAGCAAGAAGGAAGGACATGTTGAATCTGATTTGGACAAAAGATATTGCTTCTAGCGTCAATACACAGAGTAGAAAAGAGAATGTAGCCTTTTCAGAGGAAGAATATGGGTGCAAGGTATGATGTTGTTCCCCCCCTTTTGTGCTTTCTCTGACAGCTGGTGTCCAAGGTAACTGTGTCCTTTTTAATTCAGGCTTTTTTGGATACATTTTCAAGCTATATAAAAATAACTGGATATTCCATGGATTCTGTTTCCATTTTCAGCTGACAGACTCTTCATCCATCCATTACAAAAATATTAAGGAACATCTACATTGAACCCAGGCATTATGGCAGAGTAGAATATAATTATAGAAAATTAAAGTGAAAAAATACACTGAATTTTAGGGTATATTGTGCGTCCCCAAAGAAAGCTTACTACTTAATAGTACAATTTTACAGCCTAAATAAGGTCTTTCCCCTCATTCTATAATCTTAGTAAAGCATAGACTCATACATTCTGCTATTGACGTGACGCCAGCATGGGACCTAATTCCTATTTTGAATAACAAGAGCCTCGAGAAGATTTAGAATGCATTTACATATTGCCTGAGTAAGGGGATGTATGAAGCCACCTTACCGCACCCTGTTGTGTATCGCCTCCCTTGTCACGAGTGCTGTGCTGCCGGTTTGGAGCATATGGATGGCTTTCAGCTCGGAATAGGGCAGCTATTCTGTTTTTATGCTGGAACAAACCTAAACAACACATATTTCATACTTAGAGTTAATACCGAGCTCAGCTGAATCAAACTACTGACCTGGAAGTGAATAATCCCATTTTTCTTTAGAGAAGATTCTGAAGTTATCAATGCCTTGATCCATTTGGAAAAAGAGTTTAGCAAATCTGTGCTTTCTTCACTGTCTCTGTTTCTCTCTCACACACACATCACTCTTTGTCTTTCTCTCTCCTTCTCTCATACGCATGTATCACACCGGAGTTAGGTTTCTAAATGTAAGGAAAATGAAATGGGGAATATTAAAATATGAGGTCTTTAAGAAACATTTTTTTAGGATGCTGGACGGCTAGCCTCCAGGAAATTCCCAGTGACTCCATGTCTGTCCTGGATTAACTGGGCCAAGTGCAATGCTCTTGATGAGTTTCATCAACCAGGGACAATTTTATCGCTGAGAGGAGATTAGAAGTGGACACCACACCCAAACAAATTCACAAATTATCATCCCTCCATCTATTCTAATAGATGGAGGTATGATAGGCCCATTCGTCTTTCCTAAAAATAATTTACCCTCCCCTAAGAGACCTACATCCCTATTAAGATGGTATTTAATCCTGAATGCTAAGCCACCTGGGGGAAGTACTCATTCTGCCCTGGGTAGCTCCCTTGTATACACGAGGCAGACAGGTTAATAAACTTGTTTGTTTTCCTCTTGTTAATCTGGCTTTTATTACAGGGGTCTCAGCTAAGAATTCAGAAGGGTAGCGGAAAATTTCCTCCACTACAATAAAATCATTGAGAAATTGTGGAATGTGAAAACACTTTAATTGTTCCAATGGAATCCTGTATTTATATATACTTTCATATAATGTACGCAGGAATAAGTTTTAAACACTTAGACATGTTAAACATATATATACATATATAAAGGAAATAAATTTAAGCGTTTAAATTACTCACCAAGTTGGGGGCTGAATTTTTATTTTAGTCCTGATTTCTTAGCTGCAACAATCCAGTTAATCATGCTGAAAGTTGAAAAGTGTGGAAATCCAACAGTAAAAGAAAATAATAATCAAAGTTTATATTTTGGGCAGGTAAAAAATCTTAATATATGTAAAAACTGGAAAAAAAGAATTCATTTATTAATTGCACTCTATTAAGTTATAACATTAGAAAACAAGAATTTGCACTAATCCATAAAATTCCAATTCTAACCACCAGGTTTATTCTAGTCTTCCCTTTCCGTATTTGTAACTTATTTCTAAAAGAGTAAAAAATTCTGATCTCCAAATATCCTCCACACATCGCTCATTTGTTTAATCCTAGAATGCACAGAAAGTAGTTTTTGAATTCTGACCTCATACTACTGTGGAAAAATAATGTATTAAGGTTCAATGTTTTGAAAACGAAGGTTATTTTTGTATTTACCTTGAGGGCACAGAGTTAAAATACTACATTCAAATGTTATTTGAGTTAGTTTCTTTTCTTTTTCATTTTTTTGTTTTTGTTAGTGCTTTGCTTTCCCCTTAGGTTTAGTTTTGTTATTTATTAGAAAATCAGCTAGGCTTATGTGTTTCTGCTTGAATTCTATTTTAGATTTTATCTCCATCCTCCTTGATTTTACTATTTTATGATTTTTGTGTATGTACAATATTAACAATGTTCCAAATGTCAAAACTTTAGAAAAACGTGTGTTCAGGAAAATATCACCCACTTACCCCCTCCCTTCCCCAGTCATCAGCCATTGCAGCCACCTCCGATGGTGAGCTGGTGAGCCCTGAGGGCACTCAGGAAGGAAATGAAGAATGCCTGCCATCTAGCAGCCGTCAGACTGCAGCCACTCCCCAAGGTGAGCTCTGAGGAAACTCAGGTTGAGAAAACACAGGATACTGGCCCCAGATAGCAGAGGTGCATATCAAAGGAATGATTTCAGTGAGCCCAGACTCTTGCATCTTCCCGTACATAGAAAAGTGCTAAATTCCTTAACTTGAGATATCTTGTTTTCTTAATTAACAATAATTCTTTGACGTTCAGACTACCAGCCCTTTGTTGCCAAACTCCTGTATATCCTGGCTGCCTCCTCTCGCCTCCTTGGAGCAGTTCTCTCAGCGTTACTTGAGATGCTGCCTCCTGGGTTTGAAGTCCTCATATGTCCACCGAATAAAAGATAACTCTCAACTTTTAGGCTGTGAATACATTATTTTAGTCGACATCATGAATAAAATTCAACTTATTTCTATATGTTTAAGGGCCATTTTTATTAATCACACATTTTTCTATTGGATTTCTGTTTGTTGTCCTTTCAGTTTTTAAGAGTTCTTTGGATACTAGGGATAAGCATGTCATCTGTAATACATGGTGAAAATATTTCTCCCAGTTTGTCTTTTGCCTTTGTTTATAATGTAATTTACCATGCATTTAAAAATAATTATGTAGTCAAATTTATCAATTATTTATTTTATCGCACCTAGATTTTCGGTCTTAGTTACTGTCGATTGAAAAACAAATGCACACCCTGTGAGGTAAATTTTATTTGGAGCAAAATTAGGACTATAGCCTGGGAGACAGCATTTCAGATAGCTGAGAAACTGCTCCGAAGAGGTAGGGGGAAATGTCAGCATCTGTGTGATGTTGGTGCAGGGGGAGTCCATGTAATCAGGTACATATTTTTTGCAGAGGTTTCTGCTAGTCTCATGAAGGTTACTGCTAGTCACGTGGAGCAGACGTCACCATGAAGGATTTTAGTGCTTTTCTATATACGAGGAGATGCAAGAATCGGGCTCATAAAATCTTCTCCTGAAAGTATCTATCTGAAGACCTGTTCTGCCAGTTTTTCCCAGAGCACAGAGTGCCTCATTCCTGATCTCCACACTGAACTCCTTTCAGGGGGTGTTGAAGGTCAGCAGCTGCAGTGACTCTTAATTTAAACCTTGTAGAGGCGGATGGCAAGTGCCAATTTGTAGGTGACAGTGGAAAGAGATTTTCTCAACAGGTTATTGGGGGAAATCATCTATTTTATCCTAGTAATTGTGTGACTTCAGGTGTTTTTTTTTCCTACATTTCATTATCTGATACATTTGCAGATTATTTTTATGTATAGTCTCTCTTTCCCTGAATGGTTTGAGATGCCAACTTTTTTCTATTCTTAGTTTCATATGTACTATTTCTTGACTTTCTGTTCTATTTTACTGGTTTTCTGTCTATAAGCACCATACTTTCAATTCTCGAGTAAAACACCTCAAAGCCTTCCTTCCTATTGTTGCCAAAAACCTAGCCTCTGTTCACTGGTGCCAAATAGAAACACGGAGGCAGAGCTTTGGAGGAGTAGAAAAGAGTAACCTTTTTACTTTGCCAGGCAAAGGGGGCCACAGTGGGCTAATGCCCTCAAGGCTGTGCCTTTCCTGGGAAATAGGAAGGGGTCTTATAGTTTCAGGGTGGAAAACAGGGCTGTAGATAAGGGCGGGGGCTGATGTTGTCTTGCATTCTTCTCTCCTCCTGGAAACACTGAGATCATTAGGGCTGGCGTCCGATGGTTCCAGAACAGGTTCTGGTGGTCCTTGAGGTTATCATTCCATGACCTTCTTTATGTAATGAAGAATGCTCACAAAAGAAAGTGTTAAGGAGTGTTGTCTTGGAGAAGTAAACTTCAGGTGCATAGTACAGCTTTAGCTACAGGGCAATCATTTTCAGAGTGCAATTAAGCAAGAAAGAGAAGAGGAAAAAAAGAAAACCATCTAAGGAGACTGGTTGAATGGGTGGAAAGAATAAGGGCTGAATAAGGGCCAATTTAAAAGGAGTGCCTCTGTTAGTTTCTGCTACAGCACTATCCTATTTTCAAGATGTCTTTTTTTCTTGAGTCAACGTTTGGTTGGTGATGTAAATCTTTGACTGTTTTTCAGAGTTCTGACAAAGTTGGTTCTGACGGTCCCTGCTTGTTTTTTTGATGCTTTTTTGGGGAAATGAGAGCTTGGAGCTGCTTACTCTGCCATTTTGCTGACGTCACCCTTTCTCTTTCTTTTCTTCCTCCTATGCATCCAAGAATCCAAAGGATGCCTCTCCTCTCCTTTTAACCTCATTCTTCCTCATAATGTTCACTTTCCAGGGCAATTACTTTGCGTATGCCTCCAGCCGATTCCCTGTAGTTGGTGATCTTATCTATACAAAATTTTTCACATTTTCTGGTGGGTCATTTCAACACACACTTAGGCTCCTTAATTCTGTCTTCCATGCAAATTTTCTGGGCCCTCACCCATTCTTTGCAAAGACTGTTGTGAAAGATTGAGAGAGAATGCCAGTGAAAATCAAAGTGTATTTTTCTGCTGACGATTTTTTATAGTGTTCTCTGTGTTCCAGTCAATCTGAAGACGTGATTTGTTTGTCATTGTGTTTGTTCTCTATCATGTTTTGGAGGCTATATAGAGGAATTCAGATTTAGGCAGCTGCGTTACCTATCCAGATGTGCTCCAAATAATTTAAAAATTCATGTGTACTAGGATAATCTGATAAATTCAGAGTTTGGAGTTTTATATCTTATTTTTCATAAGAAATGTACTGTACTCAGTAATCTTCTGGAGGATTATTACATGTTCCTATTTAAGCACTAGGTACTTGGGAGCAGCAAAATTTTAGTTTTCTGAGTAGCTCTGCTACTACTAGTACCAGAAATACTACTATTTCTTAAGTAGAAAGTAGCACTGGCAAATTGCTTAACTGCTATTTTTGTTTTGTTTTGTTTTTGTTTTTTTGCGGTACGCGGGCCTCTCACTGTTGTGGCCTCTCCCGTTGCAGAGCACAGGCTCTGGACTGGACGCGCAGGCTCAGCGGCCATGGCTCATGGGCCCAGCCGCTCCGCGGCATGTGGGATCTTCCCGGACCGGGGCACGAACCCGTGTCCCCTGCATCGGCAGGCGGACTCTCAACCACTGCGCCACCAGGGAAGCCCTTAACTGTTATTATAGTCACACCTGTATCATAATCAACAAATAGTTCACAGTTCTTCAGTATGTATATAAAAGGTATTATGGGTTGTAGGAGTATAAGAATATTTCAAATACATTATATGACTTTTAAGAGTTTGTAGTCCAATTGAGGAGACCAAAAAGTAGCCCGTCACAGAATTAAAGCATACTCTGAAGAAAGTGTAATTCAGAGTCAACATCAATAATGAAGCCAGTAATTCCTCTGATGTGCAGACGAAGAAGATATTAATGAAAACCTAATACTGGGGAAAGCACTGTAAAGGAAATGGGGTCAGAAAACTAATGGAGGATACTGAGGGTTTTAATTGCTAGAGGAAATGAGAATGGGCATTACTGCCATGAATAATTAGGAGTCTTTTATTGAAAATAAATGTGTGTAGAATAAACGAATCAATTTCAGTTTAAATGAATAAGAAAATAAATTACTTATTTTTATTTTACTTATGGAAAGTAGCGATGTCTCATCAAATCCAAGCACCCTAGGGATTTTCTGAATTGGGGAGCTAGAGAGCATCCCAGGACCCAGGTTGTATCTTGCACCACCCGTTGCATTTCCCCTTCAGTCTCTGCACATAAGCCTTATTTTCTTTCTCTGCAGACTTGCGTTCTCTGTTTCTTGGTCACATAGTACCCGTGCTACAGGTTGTAGTTGTATAAACATCCTCAGATTCATACCAATCAGGTCATCATACAAACACTCGTTGACCTAAGATTAGGTCTCGGGCATTTGGGGAAATCTTATCACACTACGATGAAGATTTCAGCATTTAGTTATAGAGTACACTCAATCATAGTATCATAACCTCATGTGGGATGTTATAATCTATTAAATGTGGTTTTGCCCTTGGTAAAATAACCTCAAAGCTAATTCTCCAAGAAGAGCCATCTTTCTCTCCATCTCTCTTTCCTTCTTTTTTATTTAGTTTTTAATGAACTTTTATTGGAGTATAGTTGCTTTACCGTGTTGTGTTACTCCCTTTCCTTCTTCTAAAGTGCTTTCTGAATTAATTGTCTCATATATGAAACATCAGAATTTCAAAGTTTTGTGAAAGAAATAAGAGTGAGTGATATCTAAGTAGCATTAAGTTACATTGTTAAAAACTCATAGATACAAAGATCAAATTAGTGGTTACCAGAGGGGAAGGGTGTTGGGAGGCGTGCAAAAACGGGTGAAGGGGATCCAACTCTATAGGGATGGGTGGTAACTAGACTGGTTGTGGTGGTCACTTTGTAGTGCAGACAGGTACTAAATTGCAATGCTGTACTCTTGCTATATCTAGAACTGTTGGACATGCTTGTTTGTTCTTGCTTAGTACCTGTGTTTAGGATTTGAAAATTGCTGCCATATAAACATTTGAGGTGGATCAATAATTACAATCAGACATCAGGCCAAGTTGGATTAAGAGAGAACTGGATTTACTCTCCTGCCTAAAATAAGTAAAAACTGGGACAAGATATAAGAAACGATGGTTTTCAAGCCATTTTGACATCAGGCAACTGGGGATGACAGTACATGAGCAAAGGAAAACCAAAAGCGAAGGGAACCCTATGGTTATTTGCCCTAGCTCACTGACCTCGCCTTTCAGTGTCACGGTGTCAGACTCACCATGTTGTGTTCTAAACCTGTGCCGTTCATTTATGCTAGTTGTGTCTCAACGAAGCGCTTGAAAGCAACTTTCTGAGAATCCTGAATTCTAAATAAACACAAAGTGTCTACCAGAAGTTCATTGGTTTATCCTAGTAAAGTGTAGCTAAAAACCCTATTGGCTTCGTCAACCTCAGCTTGGGCCTTTATAAGACTTGAAGGGAGGTGAGGAGACTTACACTCTAAGAATCCTCTTATATGAGAAGATACAGTCAGTATTTCTATCAGAGCACATCAGTAGTAGTTAATCAAATGTCTACTCATGAAATAGGATTTAAAAGTCTCAATTAAAATTGCTAAGGAATCTGTTTCTCTCTTCCCACCCCCCCCTCACTTGTTCTCATTCTCACCCTCACTCTGTCACTGTCTCTCCAAGGGGGTGATATCATTTAATGCTATTTTAAGAAAATTCAAAAATGATATGTTGAAGGTCATTTCTGAGTTCTCAACTCCTCCAACTATATGCTAATTTATTAAGAATATCTACTGACTACTGATTACATATGATAAAGAAATGAATTTAGATCATGTCACTAATTCATTATGGAAAGATCGAATATAGTATTACATGAATAAGGAGAACTGTTCAAATTGTTCAAATAGTAAGTTATTTCAGAATATCGTCATGTAATTCAAATATGCATGTCATACAAAGCTTGATGTATAATAGACACAACAAAATTTGAATGAATAGTAAAAAAATATGAACATTGTAAGTTCTTGATCTGCACTTCTATCTTTCTTTTGTACTTAGTTATTTAAATTATCAGTCGTCCAAAAGTTTCTGAAACATTTCTGTGAGTTCACTTCTTACTAATCCCAACAATGAGATTTAACTGAAAAATGATACCATTTCTAGAATTCAGAAGAATATGATCTTCATGAATCATTGGAAATTTTCTGTGGCAATAGAAATTCTGAACTGAAGACACAGGACTTAGAACACGTGTCAGTGAGTGATGACCGCTCAAGCACCCATGCAGTATCATCCGTGATCAACTGTGCATGAGCTGAGTCAAGGTCAAACTCTGCCACGACCTTCACCCCACAAGAGTAGTGAGGGTGGGACTGATGGCTGCTACTGGGCTGAGACACAGCCATAGTGTGTGAATCACAGTGAGACTGCAGTCGCCATGGTCACCATTAGTCAGCAGTGCAGTGGTGCAGCCTCCTAGAAGGATGCAGTAGCTTGAAAGCACCTAGTGCAAGAAGATTCTTAAACTCTTCATCCATTTTGTTTCTTAAGAAAGAAGGTACATTTATAAAATATAAAGGGGCATCAAAATGTAATAGAAATTGACTTTAGAGTCATCTGACCTGGGATTACATGAAAGGTCTGCATCTTACTGAGGAGTTACCTAACCTCTTTGAACCTCAGTTTACTCTGTTGCCACCTAGTTTAGTTGCTGTGAAGAATAGATATTATGGTTTACTTATGTAAAAGCCATCAATAACTGTGTGTACTGAGGAAAAGCAAAGTAGAGATGGAATAATATTAGATTCTTTTGTCATCAATCTCATGGTTCATCTGAAAATATTTTCTTGATAATTGCTCTGTTGGAACTCTCCCGGTCTTTGCTGTGTCTTCACAAAGGCTCTGTAGGGAATATTTCTCTATTTAGTCATTTAAATCTTGCATACAGTATAATCAACCAGTTTGGCAAAAGGTCTTCGAAGTCATGTGACATCTACCTTATTGAGCTATCAGAACAGAACTGATGTCCACTGAGTAATTTTGTTTATCTTTCAAGTAATGCAGGGCACTGGGTCATCTTGCTATATGGAAAGCGTTGACTCAGTATCTTGACTCTAGACTTAAAAGTCCTATAAGCCAGTTATATCAAGTGAAAATAGCAGAGTGAACTTCCCAGGGTCCACGCTGGCACAGAGCACCAAAATACTGGGGAAAAAGTTGTGAGAATCAATGTTTTCAGAACTCTGGAAAATAATCAAAGGTTTATAGGAACAAAGCAAACACTGAATAATAAAAAAAGTAACTTACAGGGCTTTCCTGGTGGCGCAGTGGTTGAGAGTCCGCCTGCCGATGCAGGGGACACGGGTTCATGCCCTGGTCCGGGAAGATCCCACATGCCGTGGAGCGGCTGGGCCCGTGAGCCATGGCCGCTGGGCCTGTGCGTCTGGAGCCTGTGCTTCGCAATGGGAGAGGGCACAACAGTGAGAGGCCCGTGTACCGCAAAAAGAAAAAAAGTAAGTTATGTTGGCTCTTGACTCAACCCCTCCCTGGTGTGGTGTCAGTCTTGAAGATGGCAGCCCTCGTTCCCAATGTGGAACCCTGATTCCGGGTTCAGAGGGAACAGAACAGACCTCACTCTCAAAGAGGTGTGTTTGTCTGTTCAGATCTGTCCAGGGCTACCTGAAGAAAGGATGCAAGGTACTTGCCTTTGTTTCATCTAACTAGGAACTTACTTAGGACGCAAAAGTAGTAGGCATTCTTTGAGAACATTATAGAATGAATGAAAAACACACAGATTCTTGGAGCAAAAGATTACAGTTGAGACGAACAATAGATTAACTGAAAATTTGTGAGGAAAATCTGGGGAAAGCATTCTTTGGTGAAATTAAGGCACTGAAAAGTGTACATGTACACTGAGGAATTTGGAGAGTATGCTCATGCCTGTGCATAGGACGCATGCTCAGATAAGACCTTAAACGACTCTAAGCTTCCACCTGCAGTTTACACTAGGCATGATGCAAGCAGAAAGTAAAGACAGAAGTAGAATTATAAAAAGCCTGACCAAGTGCTGATGGAGTGCCCAAAACTAAGCCAAATCACAAAGACTGGGAGATTTTTTTCTTTTCCTCTTTTACTCTTTTTTCCTTTCTTTCCTTCCTTTCTTTTCTTTTTCCCTCCTCTCTTCCTTCTTCCTTCCTTCCTTCCTTCTTTCCTTCCTTCCTTCCTTCCTTCTCCTGACACTCAATGAAATCTCTGTCAAAACATTAGCTAAACATACATAAAGGAGCAGAGACTTCAGAGATGTCACATGACAAAGAATACAGACTTTACAAAAATAGTTTAGAAAATTCAGTAAACAAATATACAGCCCACAGAAACCAAAACAAAGCAAAGCAAAACAAAACAAAACAATGACAACAAAAAACCCCCAAACCCTTAGGAAGAGGACGAATGTGATTTTCATGGTTACCATATTATAGTATTCAAAATGTCCAGTTTTCCACCAAAATTAGGTAGCAGGCAAAAGAACAAGAAGATATGACCCAAGGAGGGAGGGAGACACAAGAGGGAGGGGATATGGGGATATTTGTATATGTATAGCTGATTCACTTTGTTATACAGCAGAAACAACACCACATTGTAAAGCAATTATACTCCAATAAATATGTTAAAAAAAAAAGAAGATATGACCCAATTGCATAAAAATAATAGAAACTGTTCGTGAGGAAGCACAGACATTGGACTTACTAGGCAAAAACTTCAAATCAACTTCTTAAGTATCCTCAGAGAGAAAGGAAGCTATGGACAAAGAGCTAAAGAAAACAAGGAGAATTATAAATGATCAGATAGAGAATATCAGTAGAGATAGATATTACAAAAAAAGAAGGAAATAGAAATTCTGGAGCTGAAAATTACAATAACTGAAATGGAAAATACACTACAGATATTTGACAGAATATTTGAGCAGGCAGAAGAAAGAACCAGTGAACTTGAGGTAGATCAATCGAAATGATCCAGTCTGAGGAACTGAAAGAAAAAGAATGAGGAAAATTTAACAGAGCCTATGAGATCTATGGGACACCAACAAGAATACCAACATATTCATAATTGGAGTCCCAGAAGGAGAGGAAAGAGAGAATGGGGCAGGAAGAATATTTGAAGAAATAAAGGCTGAAACCTCCCAAGTTTTATAAATACATGAATCTACATGTCAAAAAATCTCAGTGAATTCCAAGAAGGATAAACACAAAGAGACACATACTGAGACATATGATCAACTTGTCAAAAGACAAAGAGAGACTTTTGAAACTAGCAGGAGAGCAGTGACTTCATATACAAAGGATCCCCAATAGTATCAACAGGAAATTTCTCATCAGAAACCACCGAGGCTTGAAGGAAGTGGCATGACATTTTTGAAGTGCTGAAAAGAAAAAGCCTGCCAACCAAAGATTTTGTATCCATCAAAATTCTTCAGAAATGAAGAAAAAAATGGAGAGGTTCTCAGATAAATAAAAGCTGAGGGAGTTCGTCATTAGTAGACTTACCCCATGAGTAATGCTAAAAGGAGTCAGTCCATCAGCCTGAAATGAAATATGACACTAGACAGTAACTCATAACTATATGAAGAAATAAAGAACTCTGGTACAGATAACTATCAAATTAAATATAAAACCAGCATTATTGAATTTTTTGGTTTCTAACTCCTTGTTCTGTTACCCATATGATTTAAAAGACAAACGCATAAAACAATAATTGTGTATTTATGTTAATGGCTGTGCAATGTATTAAGATATAATTTGTGATGATAACAACATAATGGGGCACCATATCTGTATAGGAGCAGATTTTTATATGCCGTTGAATCTAAGTTGGTGTCAATTCAAACTAGCTTGTTACAAATTTAGGATATTAATAGTAAACCCCATGGGAAACTCTAGGAAAATATCTAAAAAATATTCAGAAAAGGCTATGAAAAGGGAATCAAAATGGTGCACTACAAAAAAATCAAACACAAAAGAAGAAAGTACTGGAGGAAATGAAAAACATGAGAGAGAAAAGATATATAGAAAACAAACAGCAAAATGGCAGGAATAAGTTCTTCCTTATCAGTAATTCATTTACATGGAAGTGGAATAGGCAGCTCTCTAAAAAAATATACAGTCATTCAGTGCATGAAAAGACGCTCATCTTCATTAGTTATTAGAAAAATGAAAATCAAAACCACAATGTGATATCACTTTGTTACCAAAGTGGGGTCTGGCTGCTCGCCACCCAGAAACCAATAAAGAGGCAAGTTGGTGGAAAGGAAAGTTTGCTTTATTTTGGAGGCTGGCAACCGGGCTGGGTGGGGTGCACTGACTCCTGTCCAAAGACGGATTTCCCTAACCCCGACACTGACAATCGGGGGCAAGAGCTTTTAGAAACGGAGGGAGGGGCTACACGCAGAAACAGCACAGTCAGCTCTGCCAGTCATCTTGAAATTGGTCATGCAGTGGTCTGATCAGTGCTGTCTCGATTGTTTTAAGTACAGTTAATGTTCAGTTCCAGGGTCGGCTTGTTCCCTTTTCCTTGAGGCCAGTTCTCGGAATTGTGGCAGTTTATGTCATGGCTACAGTCTGGACATCAGGTAGTTCACTTCTTCCACCTGGTGGGGCTTTCAGTATCTACAAGACAGCTCACAGGATACAGTTCAGAATATTATCTATAGCCCTAAAAAAGGAACTAAATGTCCTTGACTATGCTTAATGACTAAACTATTATTATTTAGTCTTGTTAGACTGTTTTCTTTTGTTTATGCATTTTCACACTTCTCTGATTAAACTTATTTTTTGGCTAAAGTTTCTCCACAGACAAAAGTCAGGCTGAGGATGTGAGGGGCAAGGATCGTAGGTCCTGCTCTATTTCAACTTCACACCCACTTGGATGGCTATTATTTTAAAAAAAACAAATAAAATAACAAATTTTGTGAGGATGTGGACAAAATGAAACCCTCATAAATTCTTGGATTGTAAAATGATATAGCTACTATGGAAAATACTTCGGTGGTTCCTGAAAAAGTTAAACAGAGAATTAGCACATGTCCCAGCAATGCTACTTTTAGGTGTATACCCTGAAGGATTGGAAACAAGCTCTCAAACAAATATTTATGCACATTTGTTCATAGCAGTACTATCTCCAGCAGCCAAAAATGTGGAAATATTCCAATATTCATCAATGGATTAATGGATAAATGAAATGTACATGCAATAGAATATTAGCCATAAAGGTGGTGGGAGGACCGATACATTCTACAATGAGGATGAACCTTTAAAATATTATGCTAAATGATGGAGATCTGATACAAAAGGTCAGGTGTTATATTATCCCATTTTTATGAAATTATCTCAAACAGGTAAATTAAGAGGAGAAAGATTGGTGGCCGCCAGGGGCTGAAAGAGGGGGGAATGGAATGTTTGCTTAGCTGGTCTGTGGTTTTCTTTGGGGGTGATAAAAACATTTTGAAACTAAATAGAGTAGTGTTTACACAACATTGTGAATATAATAAATGTCACCGAACTGTTTTATCAAAAGTTATATGAGTAATAAATATTGTACTTGTCATCTGGTCCATGGAAATTTTGTAAGGCTGAATACTGATTCTAGTTTGAGTTAGCCTTTTCTAATGCAGGGTCCTTTTCCGTTTGTGAAACCTTTGAGCTGTGTTCCAGCAAACCTTGAGCTGCCCGAGTGGAAACTGGTTAATCTTGCCTGATCCAAAGATACTATGGACCATGAACTTTCTGATTTTGCTGACCACCTGAGCACAAGGTTTCTGTTTACTATTTAAAGAGAAGATTTATGTTACATATTGTTCCTACAGTTTTCTATAATGTGTCATGGGCCTCTTTTGGGGCGGTTAAACGTGTCAAAAATTGGTTGTCAAAAAACACCACCACAGAGGACTTTATTGTTAATGATGGCATTTTATTTTTTCATGACATATAATCATCTACTTCTAAACAGACTGGAAGTGGCTTTCAATACAAATATCAATCAGTCACGGTTGTTGCAATTAATTCAACAAAATGACTATTCTGTTTTGCTCTAGAGAAGCTAATCTATCATATACTTTACATGGGTTTGGTCCATTTGCCCATACTTCTCCCTTTCTTCCATTCCCCATATACCAGTTTTGTTTCTGTCGTTAACTTACATTTGCTTCGACATTGTATTTAATTCTTCCTTTCATCTTGTTTTCACGTATCTATATGTGCTTTGTTTCGGAACTGCCCATGTAATCTCATGGTTACCCTGCATCCCCCGCAAGCCTTGATTCTCTGCTCCCTGTCAGCCTGACATCAGGAAAAGTGCTGGGTATAAACGTGACTCCATTTCTTCATTTCTGGTCGAGGGCTGTCACTCAGATTACAAACCAGGTCTCAGATTGGTTATCTGCCAGATTTGGGGTAACTTTTGGTTTTGCCTAATGAAAAAGACACATCTATACAGTCAGGAAGAATATACAAACTGCCTTTATGCCACCTCCACACCCCTTGGTTCATAAACAGAGGATTTGGTGGATGGTACATGCCCTGGTCTTACCTCTCCAGTGATTGTCTGTTCGTGCTGACCAAGGGGCAGGCAGCAGAGGGAGTTGTAGCTGGTTTTAGAGGCTTGTGGTTCCAGGCAATGCCGTTTGCAAAGCTATATAAAAATCACCAAGAGATAAAGACTAGAAGGAAGAATTTAAAATTTATTTAATTATATGGTGTGCCATATGAAAACAATGGAAAAATCCAAAATAATTGACTGACTCTTAGAACAGTAAGAGAGTTTAATAAATTTGGTGAGTAGAAAATAAAGCAAATAACTAGTATTTCCAACCATAGCAATGGCCAAATAGGAAATGCAAGATGAATAATGTTTATATCCATAGGAGAAACCAAAACTGTAAGGTTCCTATGTATGAATAACTCAGTAAAAATATGTGCAAGTTATTTATGGCTGAAAAAGAGAAAATAAAATCTGAACGAAAAGAGATAAAAGTGTTCGTGATGGTAGAAGTAGATATTGTAAATATGGGACTTCTCCACAAATTAATATCTGAATTAAGTGCTGGTCTAATAAGTTTACAACAGGACTTTTCAAAAAACTTTAAAAAAGGCATCTGGAATTCATAGGAGAGCAGAGGTTGAAGAATATTCAAGAAAACACGGGTAAATGGCAACATGGAAGATGATATTCTCTGGAAGAGAGCAAGGAGTATTATAAAAAATGTAGTAATATGTTCTCCAAGAGGAACTTCCCTGGGATCTTCCAAAGCTTCAAGCTTCTACTTACTTGCCTTCTCACTGAAATCCTCATCTCCCCTTCACCACCATCCAAATATGATTTCTAACAATAGCACTAACCTGCACGTATCTGGTCTAGCCTGAAACGTGAGACTTATCTTTGTCTTATTTCTTCCTCCCTACCTAAATTTCATCTGTGAGCAAATAATAGAATTTACTCCTCAAAATTTTTAAGCTCCTTCTACCTTTTCACTTCTACCACTCTAAATAGAAATGTCACCAGCTCTCTGCTAGTCAACTATAAAGAACCACGTTGCAAAGAACCTCATTAGTGGTTTCAAAGTTTCACATGTGTTCTGTTCTAATCTATTCTTCATGCAGCAGCCAGAAAAATTACCCTAAACTTAAATGAATCATGTTAAACCCCTAATTAGAAACCTTCCCAGGCAGATTAAAATGGTCTTTATCATTGCCTACAAATCATTACATAACCAGGACCATGCTACTTCCCCAGACTTACCCAATGATGTTAAAATTTTATCTGCTTTATTATTTGCTTTTATATATGTGGATAGTGTTAATTCAGATGAAAAATCCACTTGAAAGCAAGGTTTGGGGTCATGGAAGATTCCCTCCACCCATACACACTTAGACGCAATTTTGAGATAGTAGTTTTCATGCTGTCTGTCTTTGAGGTGTTTTGGGCTTGTTTGCTTGTTTGTTGTTTTTACAGTTTTTTACAGTCTTCACAACTTCACGCAGATGTTTGTGTTGGAAACTCCAACCAGACTTTGCTCCTATCTCCATTAAAATGAGAGCTTTAAGCCACAGAGGATCATCAGAGGCATTTAGAACAGACAGAAGCTTCGTTGCTTCGTGTATATGGCTCTGGAGTCATGCTTCAGAATCTTTTTCAGGCAAATGGAGTCTTAGGACTTCCTTACTTTTCTCCCAGACAGACACATAGCTTTGCATGTGCACACACACACACACTTCAGGATTTTAGTTGTTTGTTGCCGGAAAGGTTTTCAGGTAATCTTGTCTCATAATGATGGACATAAAACTCCTCGCAAATAATAATTTTATCTATAGATTAAAAAATAGTTTAGGGCTTCCCTGGTGGCGCAGTGGTTGAGAGTCCGCCTGCCAATGCAGGGGACACGGGTTCGTGCCCCGGTCCGGGAAGACCCCACATGCCGCGGAGCGGCTGGGCCCGTGAGCCATGGCCGCTGAGCCTGCGCGTCTGGAGCCTGTGCTCCGCAACGGGAGAGGCCACAGCAGTGAGAGGACAGCATGCCGCAAAAAAAAAAAAAAAAAAAAAAAAAAAAAACTTTAAAGAATGTCAGTTAACTTTAAACAATTGTATGTAGATAATTTCATCTGTAAATAAAAATGTAACATTACATGCATTTAGACACTACACACACACACACACACACACACACACACACTAATAATAACAACACGTGTGTTTGCACACCATATCAGTGAAAATATTTATTGCATTTTTGGCTGAAATTGTGGAAAAATTTAAGAAGGCTTGCTTCATTACCTCATGTCTCTATGAGAGAAAAAAATGAAAACAGCAATGTGAAAAATGGAACTTCAAGTTACTTAAGCAAGTTCAGCATTGCTGGCATTTTTACCACTTAAGAAAGTATGGTGATCACCTAATACATGTTCAACAAAAATAGCAATAAAATCTGTAGCTCTTTAAAATGTTTGGTATATAAGATTTCTTCAAAGATACGTCTGAATAGTTGAACAAGGTCTTCAAAGGTAGTGTCCTTCAAAGAAACAACAGTAAAATCTGGAAAGGAAAGCCTCATTGGGAAGTTAGAATAGGTTGAAAGAAGGCTTTTGCTAAGGAAGGAATTTCATAAGGCTCTGAAACAAAGCTGAGTGACTAAAGAAAATTGGCGTGAAAAAGAAAATGATTGCAGGACTAAAATTAGAAAAGACAGATCAATAAAATCTACCCTGGACGCTAAAATCTTAAGGTGATAGAAGCATGTCGGGTAAGTGCAAGAGGCAGTGTGGTGTGAAGCTAATCAAGGAAACGTTATTTACAAGATTTGTGGCCTAATCCTCCTGCCACACCTGGTCCCTGAAAATGCATTCCCTTTCCTTTAGTTTGACAGTATGCAAAACGAGGTTAGTGGGGCTTGTGGTATCCTATGCACAAAACTGTTTCAAAGGTTAAGGAAATATTTTACAGGTTATTGAAGGCTAGTAAATTAGTTTTAATGATTTTAAAAATATTGTTTGAAATAAATTTGCCTTCACAAATTGATTTAATAGGATATTCAAATCATAGATTTGAAACCACTCTAGGGGGTGATTGTGAGGCTGGATTAAGCCATGTGTTGATCAGTGATGACTTCAAAGAAAGTAGGAACATTTATTTATTTGGGTATCACAGTGATGAAGGATATGGGTGATAGAGCCCGGTGGCCTGGGTTCAAATCCCAACTCAGTACTTGTTACCTATGTGGACAATTTGAATTTGGTAATTCATTTTCCTTATCCATAAAATGAAGTTAATATTAAGACTTTCTGCATAGAGTTATTATAAGCACTAAATCACATGAAGTACTTAAAACTATGACAGATGCATAGTAAATATTGTTATTATCAATACCTTATAAATAACAATATTAAATACAGGATTAGAGTTGGATTGGGAAGCACAAATGTTAAAGAAATACTCCTGTGATGGTTATAAAAGGGAAGACAGAAACGACGGCGTAGTAAATTAAGATGTAGGATAAAAACTTTAAATCGTACTTGTACTCTAAGACTCTGCATGACAAAGGTGGACTTTGATTGCATGCCTTCCTCGCTGAAAGTTTTTAAAGCAACTTTGATGTCCTACCTTCCCCCGCCCCGTCAAAATTCAACTCATCTTTTCAATCCACTTTGAGGTTCTCTGTAGCTGTACAGAGGACCTTCCCCTCTGTACCCATACCCCTCTTCCTGCAGCACTTAGGAATTTCTCTCTGGAATGTTTTAACAGTTTGTTTCTTCCTTATTTCACATGATAGACTAGAGGTTCACAGTTGTAGGCTGTAATGCCTCCCCAGGGAACGTAGGCAAGGTCTGGAGATATTTTTGGTTATCACAGCTGGAGATGAGGGATTCTGCTGGTGTCTGGTGGGTACAGGCCACGGATGCTTCCAAACATCCTACAACAATTAGGGTAGACCTCTATGATGAAGAATGTCAGTAGTGCTGCTTTGAGAAAACCTGTACTAGATTATAAAGTCCTTGTTGATAGCAGAGAGAATGTCTTATATGCCTTGTATTATCTGTGTCTAGCACACAGATTTTTCAATAAAGTTTTATTGATTTTTGAACATATAGTCAATTGTGTAAATAAAGTCTTGGGGGGAAAATGTTTTCACGTGAGTCATTTCACGTTACCAAAATGTCTTATGGAAGATAATTATCTCAAAATGCTAATACACAAGGGTAATAATCAAAATGTTTCACAGTATGGGCAGCCAAAAAAGAGCAGATAGGCGGCCTGGACAACCATTACTGTACACTGGTAGCTGCAGGCTGAGTGCTGCTTGTGTGTCTACATGGAACACAACCACTTAACTGTTTGCACAGAAGCACAACTCTAGGAAACATTCGTTCTTTTAATAAGACTCTATTAGAAAAGGGGTATTTTATGATACAGATACTCTAATGTAAATGAACTAGATCCTCTCTTTAAAAATACAGCAAGTCCCCTACATATTCACGAGTTCCGTTCTGAGAGTGCATTCGTAAGTCCAATTAGTTTGTAAGTCCGACAAAGTTAGCCTAGGTGCCCAACTAACACGATCGGCTATACAGTACTGTACTGTAATAGGTTTATAATACTTTCCACACAAATAATACATAAAAAACAAACAAAAAATAAACACTTTTAAACTTACAGAACAGTACCTTGAAAAGTACAGTAGTGTAGTACAACAGCTGGTATCCAGGGCCTGACATGGAGCCAGTGGACACACGTTCACATCTTTGAAAGTTTGCAGCTTGAATGTTCGTATGTAGGGGACTTGCTGTAAGGGCAAAAGTCATTAGAAACGTGAGTTCTGAATTAGCTTCTATCATCCTCTTGCCAGAAGTTTTTTTTTTTTTTTTTTTTTGGTTACAGGCTTTAATTACACCAGTCCAAAAGGGAATAGCAATTTCAAGGTTTAAGGCATACTTTTACTCTTTATAAATAATTTTTTCATTTATCACACCTCCACACAAGATAATATTTAATCATTTGATAAAGTGACTTAATAATGTTGTTTACACAGCTAGAGGTTAAATGAATGGGTAATTTTATTCCATCTGAAAGATAAAGCTCTTCTCTAAATTATCTCAGAATGTATCATAACTGTGTACTTTATGATAAAATAATGAACTATTCAACATGGCTCATTGAACCTTTTTTGAATAACCCATTTAGGGAATTAAAAATTGGTTTTGAATGATTTCTTCTCCTTAGAAAATTATTGTATTTTCTGTTAATCACAAATTTAGGAACCATTGCCTCGTTCTTAGGGCTGTGAATGTTGTGCACCACTTCTTTTTTCTTTTATTTTTTTTTATTTTGTTTATTTGCGGTACGCGGGCCTCTCACTGTTGTGGCCTCTCCTGTTGCGGAGCACAGGCTCCGGAAGTGCAGGCTCAGCGGCCATGGCTCACGGTCCCAGCCGCTCCGCGGCATGTGGGATCCTCCCGGACCGGGGCACGAACCCGTGTCCCCTGCATCGGCAGGCAGACTCTCAACCACTGCGCCACCAGGGTAGCCCTGTGCACCACTTCTTAATTCAGGCTGACTCAGATGCCTCTCCAAAGAACTAGGCATTTAAATGTAAAGTTTTCAGTAGGAATTTCTTAATTTGCTTTTAATAAGAGAAAAAAGTATCAGCATCTGCATGTCATTCTTTTTATTCAGAAAAAGAAGTTCCAGTGTTAAACAACACCATTGTTCTATATACTTTTGGAGTCCTCAAGAATATTCCATTGAATTGATAATGCAGGACATAGGAATTTGTAAATAATAAGATTACTACTCCAAATTCGTGCATGCTTTGAAATGACAGTTCATGGGAAATTTATGAAACCTAATCAATATAAGCATTCTTTCTTGTACAGTGAAAAAGAAAATATTAACAGACAGTAATGACAGAATATATGTTTTAATATTACTGGAAGTGGATGGTCCTAACTAAATGTAGCTTTAATACAAAGGAATGTGCTAATGTTTCCTTCAGTTATTGAACCAGTCATTGAACTCATAAGGTACATTAAACTGTGTGGAATAGAGAAGGAACAATGAAGTGTGACTATGCAACCTTCCCGAAGTAGTTTATCTATGTAATGTATTATTCAAATTTCCATATATTCATGCTTTATAGATTTGCTACTTCCAGCAATGTAGTTCAAAGTATTCTTTCCTATCATCTTTCAAAGCTCCATCTCTCTCCCACCCTAAAGATCACGATAAGTTTTGCCTTATATTTGGAAGGTCACACATCTAAACCCACTTCTCTTCTCATTCCTTGATGACTCCTGACTCCAAGTCTCATGTTCTTTGAAATAAACAAGTTATAGCACACTTAAAATACAGAGGCAATAGGACAGTTAGCATTAAAATCAGAAAGTGAATGCAGAGTTCCTTAGAGGTAAGGAGAATTGACATGGATCATTTTACGAGAAAGTATACTGAAAATGTCTCATCTCTTGGGTGACGTCATTTATTCCTACTTTTCGATAGCTCTGACAAATGCAGAAATGTAACTTCGTCACGGATCACACTGCCTGTCAGATAAAATTTATCACTGCTTTTTTGGAAGAAACTAACTTTTCCCTTTGTTACTGAATTCTAAAAGAGTCCTTATTAGAATACAAAGGATAACCCAAACTTAAATTATATATGCATTTTTTTAAGTTAGTTTTTATTTTATTTTTACTTATTTACTTAATTTTTTGGTTGTTCTTCATGGCTTGCCGGATCTTAGGTCTCTGACCAGGAATCAAACCTGGGCCTTGGCAGTGAAAGTGCTGAGTCCTAACCACTGGACCGCCAGGGAATTCCCCAAAACATAAGTTATATTTTGATGGAAAAAATTTTTGAAAGTTTATGTAGTTATTTCTTTTAGCAACCCTTGATAAAATTTGAGGACGTATCTTTAAATTCTACTTCAAAGACAACAGTATCAATGGCACAATGAATAACTAAAATGAAGATCTAATAGCATTCTCTTAGAATTCTGTGAGGATTAATTATTTAGTCATTTTGTAAAACTTGTTAGTATGAACTACCTTTCTTTTGCATTTCAAGATGAGTGTAATAATGTAACAAAGGTGATGTCCCATTAACAGTCGTTAATTTTTTGATAGAAATAAACCAGTACATGAAAAAATAAGCAGGACATTCATTTGTTTGAATATATTTATTATTTCTTTATAGGAGAAGAAATATAACTTTCAGAAACATTAAAAATCAAACATGGGATCAGACTTCCCATGGTTTGCTCCCTAAGTTTCTATCAATAAAATTAACTCAAAGAGAAATTTACCATTAATTAAGTTTTGGCAATCTTGTTCTCTTATCATTACCATAAAAAAAATTCCCAAGGACTGGTTTACACAAGTTGTGCAGTTCATAATTATTTTTTCTTGATATTGGAACGTTCTTAAATATGACTGCACTTCTGTAATAGTTTCCTAGCCAATCCCTTTTCTCATTTTTTTCTTCTTTATTCTATGACCAAACCAGACTAAACTCCTCAAAGCACAACCCTAATCATATTATTTTCCCAAGAAAAAGCCTTCATTGATGCCTTAGCATGAAGTTAAGTCTTCTCTACCTTGGAATTGATCTAGAAATCAAGACCCTTTAGAGTTTAGAACCAACCTTGATAGATGGAAAGTTTACTTCCTCAGCAAACTGTAATGCAATTATGGCTCTCCTTCCAGCTTTGCTGGTCCGCAGCGTTGTTTGCTATAGATTTCTGTCTGTTGAGACACTACTCATACATACACAACGCTAGATTTCAACTGCACATTTCCTTGTTGGAGATGCTATTGGAGTTAACAGATCACTCAATCCCTTTTAAGCAAATAAGGGGCCCAGGTCATTGATCTGACAAAAATGAATAACCTCATTAATTATGTAACCAGACATTTGAAATTGAACTGTATGAAAGCTTGTGTTCTTTGAGAAGGCCATTAAAAGCATATGGTAAACATTAATGTCGTCTAATTACTTGCGATAATTGGCTACTCCTAACGGTTATTGAGTGGGGGAAATGTCTTGGTTAGTGAAGATTTTCTTAACTTCCCCATACACGATAGGTCACATATCTTTGTTGTTAATTATTCTATGTGCATCTTCTGTTTGCTGGTGTTCAGGATCATGGCAAATCCAGACAGCAGGATGTGATCTCTGCATCAGGAAGCAGGCAAAACAAGCGGCCATACAGATCCAAATCTCCTCGTACCACAAAGTGATTCTCTTGGAGTGAATTAGGCACTCCTAACAGTGGAAATTACAGAATGACTAGACAATTTACTACCTTGGTGCTCTCTGACAACAGAGGCCCTAGATCCCCAGACACTTTTTCTTACTTTTCTGCATATTTCTCTGATACCAATTATAGTTCACTAATGGGTCCTGGATTTTTAAATAAAATATTATATAAATAAAAATGAGTCATTACATAAAAAGTAAAAATGTGAAGGAAATGAAAATTTCCCATAATTCCATCACCCAGAGAAAAAACACGTTACCATTATGATGTATTTTCTAAGACTTTTTCATTTGTTATGCATATATACAAATTAGGCTATTTTTCTTTCTTTCTTTGTTTCAGAATGGGCCCCTACCATGCATACTGTTCCCTAGCATTTTGTTTTTTGCATAGCATTTTATATTGTAGATAATTTTTTAAAGTTAATTAATTAATTTTTGGCTGTGTTGGATCTTTGTTGCTGCACGTGGGCTTTCTCTACTTGTGGCGAGCGGGGGCTTCTCTTGTTGCAGAGCACGGGCTCTAGGTGTGCGGGCTTCAGTAGTTATGGCATGTGGGCTCAGTAGTTGCAGCTTGTGGGCTCAGTAGTTGCAGCACACGGGCTTAGTTGCTCCACGGCATGTGGAATCTTCCGGGACCAGGGCTCGAACCCGTGTCCCCTGCATTGGCAGGCGGATTCTTAACCACTGCGCCACCAGGGAAGCCTTGTAGATAATTTTTACATCAGTACATTTGAATCAACTTTGTCATATGATGACCACGTCATATTTGGTTGTAGGTCTGAACCACGTGGGCGTAATGAATCCCCTTTACATTGAGGTAATTTTCATTTTTCCCCTATTTCAAACCACATTGTGATAAGTAGATTTGGTTGCTTTTTAAATTAGATGGCCTCAGTTTTCCATTAGATATTAGATAGTATTGTATCTAACATATTATTTCTCTAGTTAGTATGTCAAATGGTTGCCTCAAAGCCTAGTTTCAAGTGTTGTGTCAAAGGTAGTTAGGCATTTTTCCTTAAACAGATTGCCCATCCCCACTCCTGGGGAATCAGAGCCAGCAGTTCTGGGGTGAGGCTCAGTCATGTATTTGTTAAAATCTCTCAAGAGGATTGTAATGTGCAATCAAAGAAAGGGTATCAAAACTGAGAAAATCGGCCTCTGTCTGGCTTGCAGAAATATTTCAGTAAATTGGGGCAATTGTATATCCTCCAGGTCACAACTCACAGTTAGCTGCCTTCTTTTGAGCAGCTCTTTTTCCATTCACTCCTTCTGGGGTCTTTGGACTGGGTCATTAGACCCCTTCTGGAGGTGGGTGTGAACGGAAGCAGAGAAGCCTTAATACACACAGAGAATGGCCAGTGGGGATTTTGAAGTATCTGAAGCTGATGTCTGGAAGCATTTGTATTGACAAGCTCTAGGGTCACCCCATTTTTTCAGTCCCTATCAGGGCCCTTTCACTTTTCAATTTCCATAGTCCTTGTTCTTGGTGACTTTTCTGACATTTTGCTAATCTGAATTCATTGCCCATGATCTCTCCAGTGTAATTGCAGCTTTGCTCACTCTTGGGCTTCTGCCCTTGACTGATGTTTATCCCCCCACTGCCGAGTGAGGTGGGCAGACATCCTCAGCTGCCTCACAAATGATGCCCGACTGGGTTTGGATTTTCCTGGTAAATATATCTCGGACAGGACTGGCACAGAGAACAATCTCAATTAATATATATTTTTAAAGAAGATGTTGGGGGTAGGAGTTTATTAATTAATTTATTTATTTTTGCTGTGTTGGGTCTTCATTTCTGTGTGAGGGCTTTCTCTAGTTGTGGCAAGCGGGGGCCACTCTTCATTGCAGTGCGTGCGCCTCTCACTATCGCGGCCTCTCTTGTTGCGGAGCACAGGCTCCAGACGCGCAGGCTCAGTAGTTGTGGCTCATGGGCCTAGTTGCTCCTCTGCATGTGGGATCCTCCCAGACCAGGGCTCAAACCTCTGTCCCCTGCATTAGCAGGCAGATTCTCAACCACTGCACCACCAGGGAAGCCCTCAATTAATATTTTTTAAATCAATGTTAAGGAAGTAAATTGTTAAAAAAAACACACACAAAAGATAAAGGAGAAAAATGTTTTCCCCCACATTTTTAGACAACGACAGAAAATCCAAAACTATGGAGAACATGAAAAAAGAGGAGTAAAATTGTGTTCAAACAGCTTAAAACTCATATCCTACCTTCCTTTATCATTCTCTTGAGAATCTGAATTACTCTGGATAGTGATAGTGCCCTGGAGTCAGGAGAATTTTTTGGGTGAAGCTGCCGCCTTTCATTATTAATCTAATCAACAAGCTTGAAAATTTTTGGATAAGGAATGTAGTCACAGATGTATTGATGTTTTGCTTGACAATCCCTTCAATAAATGGACATGCACACTGTTTGCAGACGACATGGTACTACACATAGAGAATTCTAAAGATGCTACCAGAAAACCACTAGAGCTAATCAATGAATTTGGTAAAGTAGCTAATCAATGAATTTGGTAAAATGCACAGAAATCTCTTGCATTCCTATACACATAAGATGAAAAATCTAAAAGAAAAATTAAGGAAACCATCCCATTTACCACTGCAACAAAAATAATAAAATATCTAGGAATAAACCTACCTAAGGAGACAAAAGACCTGTATGTAGAAAACGATAAGAAGCTGATGAAAGAAATTAAAGATGATACAAACAGATGGAGAGATATACCATGTTCTTGGATTGGAAGAATCAACATTGTGAAAATGACTATACTACCCAAAGCAATCTACAGATTCAATGCAATCCCTATCAAACTACCAATGGTAGTTTTCACAGGACTAGAACAAAGTATTTCACAATTTGTACGGAAACACAAAAGACCCCGAATAGCCAAAACAATCTTGAGAAAGAAAAACAGAGCTGGAGGAATCAGGCTCCCAGACTTCAGACTATACTACAAAGCTACAATAATCAAGACAGTATGGTACTGGCACAAAAACAGAAATATAGATCAATGGAACAGGATAGAAAGCCCAGAGATAAACCCACGCACATATCACCTTATTTTTGATAAAGAAGGCAAGAATATACAATGGAGAAAAGACAGCCTCTTCAATAAGTCGTGCTCGGAAAACTGGACAGCTACAAGAAGAAGAATGAAATTAGGACACTCCCTAACACCATACACAAAAATAAACTCAAAATGGATTAAAGGCCTAAATGTAAGGCCAGACACTATCAAACTCTTAGAGGAAAACATGGGCAGAACACTCTATGGCATAAATCACAGCAAGATCCGTTTTGATCCACCTCCTAGAGAAATGAAAATAAAAACAAAAATAAACAAATGGGACCTAATGAAACTTCAAAGCTTTTGCACAGCAAAGGAAACCATAAACAAGACCAAAAGACAACCCTCAGAATGGGAGAAAATATTTGCAAATGAAGCAACTGACAAAGGATTAATCTCCAAAATTTACAAGCAGCTCATGCAGCTCAATACCAATAAAACAAGCAACCCAATCCAAAAATGGGCAGAAGACCTAAATAGACATTTCTCCAAAGAAGATAAACAGATTGCCAACAAACACATGAAAGGATGCTCAACATCACTAATCATTAGATAAATGTAAATCAAAACTACAATGAAGTATCACCTCACACCAGTCAGAATGTCCATCATCAAAAAATCTACAAACAATAAATGGCGGAGAGGGTGTGGAGAAAAGGGAAACTTGTTGCACTATTGGTGAGAATGTAAATTGATACAGCCACTATGGAGAACAGTATGGAAGTTCCTTAGAAAACTAAAAATAGAACTTCCATATGACCCAGCAATCCCACTATTGGGCATATACCCTGAGAAAACCATAATTCAAAAAGAGTCATGTACCACAATGTTCATTGCAGCACTATTTACAATAGCCAGGACATGGAAGCAACCTAAGTGTCCATCAACAGATGAATGGATAAAGTATATGTGACATATATATGTATATATGTATATATATAATGGAATATTACTCAGCCATAAAAAGAAGTGAAATTGAGTTATTTGTAGTGAGGTGGATGGACATAGAGTCTGTCATACAGAGTGAAATTAAGTCAGAAAGAGAAAAACAAATACCATATGCTAACACATATATATAGAATCTAAAAAAAAAAAATGTTCTGCAAAACCTAGGGGCATGACAGGAATAAAGATGCAGACGTAGAGAAGGGACTTGAGGACATGGGGTGGGGGAAGGGTAAGCTGGGACGAAGTGAGAGAGTGGCATGGACATATATACACTACCAAATGTAAAATAGCTAGCTAGTGGGAAGGAGCCGCATAGCACAGGGAGATCAGCTTGGTGCTTTGTGACCACCTAGATGGGTGAGATAGGGAGGGTGGGAGGGAGATGTAAGTGGGAGGAGATATGGGGGTATATGCATATGTATAGCTGATTCTCTTTGTTATAAAGCAGAAACTAACACACCATTGTAAAGCAATTATACTCGAATAAAGATATTTAAAAAATTAAAAAATAATAAAATAAATGGACATGCAGTGTAATTACTCTTGTCACTGAGGCCTACCTGGGCATCAATAAACTTACAATAAAGCATGTGCATTCAAAGTAGGTAAAACATCAAGGACGATTTCGGAAGGAACACTAGCTCCAAGGCACTGGGAACAGTTTGTAAAAATTCTTATCTGTATGCTTTGAAATGCTATTATATGCATTTCCCCATAATTTATTATCAGTTCGATGTATTTTGTTTCTGTCAATGGGACGTAGAAAATTGTTGTCATCACTGCTTTCCTTCCCTTTTTCCAGCTGTAGGTACCGGGTACCTTGATTGAACATTCAGCTTCTCCCAGTTCCCTAGCTTTTGCAACTAGAGATTATCATACTAGGTGAAGTAAGTCAGAGAAAGACAAATACTGTATGATATCACTTATGTGTGGAATCTAAAATATGACACAAATGAACCTATCTATGAAACAGAAACAGAATCAGGGACAGAGAACAGACTCGTGGTTGCCAAGGGAGAGGGGGCTGGGGGAAGGATGGAGTGAGAGGTTAGGGTTAGCAAATGTACGTTTTTATAGAGAGAATGAATAAACAACAAGGTCCTATGATAAACCTTAATGAAAAGGAATATTGTAAAAAATGTACACATGTATAACTGAATCACTTTGCTATACAGCAGAAATTAACACAACATTGTAAGTCAACTCTACTTCAAGTCAACTCTACTTCAATAAAAAGAAATAATAACCAAGCTTTGTTACACTCAAGGATTCTCCCCTGGAATTAAGTGTATTGTTCTGAGAGCACCACTGAATGTGGCCTCCAGTATCTACACAGCAACTTCACTGTGAGCGTCGTGTGTCCTCACCTCTTTGATGTCAGTCTCATTGCTAATTGACAGTTGTGTTCCCATGTCCCCTACTAGCTGAAATCTCCTGGATGCCATAGCTATTTGGATTAAGCCAGAGTTTCCTAGGTCCCTTGAACTGTTCTACTGCACACTGTTAATCAAGCAATGGCTATGTCAACCCCCATATCTCTGATTCTACACAGTCCTCAGGTTTCACTTTACCATTGATATGCCATTGATGTTCCAATATATCATGTAAGTTTTCCCAAGAGATATTTTATTTTTGGAGATTCCATTGGACAGTCTGGGGTTTATTTAACCAGCATCTAAGCACTGTCATCTCCCACCCATGCCCACTTCACCTCACCGACACCCCACCAATCTGGGCTCTATCCAAAGTTGTGATGTTTTCAAGTGTTCACTGCCCCCCACCCCCCTTCCCTGGGAATCACAATTCATGGTTCAGGGGACAGCCATGCAAACCACATCTGCTGATAAGGCCCTGCCCCTCTGGACATAGGTCTGGAGCTCAGTATCTAAGTCCTTAACTGAGACAGGAGGGAGGAAAGGAGAAAGGGAGAGGAGAGGTGAGGAGGGAGGTAGAGAAAAAGTGAAACTAGAGAGATGTGAGAGAGAGGGATAAGAGGGAAATAGGAATGAATGACAAAGAGAAGAGATAAAGAGAAAATATGGAGTAGAATGTTGGAAAGAGCTCAGAGGAGACACGATAGAGAAAAATAAGAAACAGATTAAGGGGAGAGGGAAAAATGAGAAAGAAATGGATATATATATATAAAATATATTATGTATATATTATAATATATAATATTATTATAGTATAATATATTATGTATAATATAATATGTATATGTAATATATTACATTATGTATATATATAATATATTATGTATATATGTATATGTATATAGATACATATAATAGTTATATTTATATGTCATGGATGAGAACGAGTTTTGAGAAATATATATGAGAAAGAGATGAGATAATGAAGAGAGAAAAAGATCAAATATATAAGGAGGATGGTAGAGAGGGATGATATGATATATATAGAGATAACAGAATTGATAGATAATTAAAATGAAGGTGATAGATTGTCAAGCAACATAAGAGAGAGCAAACAAAAACAAAAATCTGGTAATATTTGATCCCCTGATTCCAACTGCAGCTTAACTTCCTTGATAGTTTAAACCTATCTTTAATTATATTCTTCTAATAATTTCTCCTTTTGGCCAAAATGTGTTGGATAGCTGTCATTTGCAACAAAAACTTCCTGATAATACAAGATAGGACTTTCCCCCTTTACTTTATCTTGAAAAGATTAATTGTTCACAACAGATGAATGGGTATAAAAACATCTCTATTGTCTCCATGTTTCACTTAATTATACATCGTAGTGGATCATGCTTCAAAAATGACTATTTTTTAAATTTTTATTTACTTATTTTTAGTTCAAAAGAAAAAAGTTAATGGTGTCGGAAGGATTATATTGAAATCTCTAAAAATGTGGTCTGTTCCATTTCATCCTCTTCCTTCCACGTCTCTGACTAGTACCCAGATCTCTATCCCCAAAGCCCTGGGAATCTGACAGGTGAATGTGGACCAGACGTTGGCAGGCTGAGAGAGAGGGCAGGAGGGACAATTTGCTCCCATTTGTGTCACCACGATGCAACAGGACAAGTGTGGTGATGGCGGTCTTCTCTCTTACTGCTCTTTCCTCTGTCCATTCCAGGCATTATTGCTCCCCCCGGGTCTGTACCAGGTCTTCTCACTTTGAATCAACTTACAGCTCTTCCTGGACAACCTCAAATGCTCCCCTGGGCCCCCCCACTCTTCATGGGGACACGCTGATGACTCCCAGATCTCTGTTTCCCCAGGAATTCAGCCTCCTAAATGCCCAGGTTCTTCCAATATGTAAACTACTCCTTAGGGGAACCAAGAGCTTGAGATGTACCTGTAGTCGCCTACAAAGCTCCCTTTGGGGCAGCAAAACCATGACTTTTATAAGTCGGTTATTGATGATATAACTTGGAAATTATCCTGTGTCTTATTTGTTCATTTTTGGCCTTTCCTCCCTCCCCAGAAAGTTCTGGCCTGGGATGGAGGTGGGGTGGACAGTGAATAGCCTTTCTGTGTTTCAGACCAGATTGGGCATCTCCAAAGCATTTCTTTGTGAGGTTTCCAGGCCCATCAAAGGATTGGCTGGATTCCCTAAGAGACAGCTCCTTGGATTAACTGAACCATGCTCCGACCCCGCCCCTGTGGCTAGGGAGTGACACATCCTAATTGGTCTAGACCTAGGATTACTGCCCATCCCTGAATCAATCATGGTGACAACTGACTGGAATTACGGTAAAAAATTACTTTTCTAATTAAAATTTTAAATAAAATTTAAAAGTTTGATATACTTGCTAAATACGATATTTAGAATTTTAAGTTTAGTCATCTGAGGAACTGTAAAGTCAGATTCTTACAGGTATTTAATATATTCTGGAGGCAAAATGTTATTTCAGGAGGTACTTTCTTGGCACTAATTTGCAACTTTTGTGGCTCTGCTTGAGAATGAATTAATTAGGAAAAAAGATCAGATGCTCAGTGTGTTATCTACATATATTTTGCGGTTCCAGAAATGGCAAGACCGTAACCATCATGAATATAGAATCACGAAAGATGATGTAATTTACTGAGTCTTAAAATTCTAACCTGAGGCTCTTCCACGCAAAATTCAGTGTGTAATTCAATTGATAAGGTCATTGAAGCTGCATGAAGCCTATTTCCTATAATCAAGAAATGGGGGACACGGAAAGGCTTTTGTGCCCAGGAGTCCCACGGGGTCCTGCTTGGTATCACTTTGACCCTCAATGCTAACTTCCTGAGGAGTCATGAATTCTAATTTTTGTCTTTCTAACACTATGTCACTGCCTAAATCTCTAACCAGCTTTTCTCCTTTTAGCTGCTATTTGTAAAAATGTATTTCTCAGTTTCACAAAGAAAATTAACATGAGTATTTTGAATTAGAGCTCCTTGTATCAAACAGTATTTGAAATTTTCAGTTCATAAAAAGAATTACCATAATTTCTCCCCTAAAAACAATTCTTTATTTACATATATTCCTCAGGACACATACAGGAGACATGTATATGTCTAGAAGTTTGCTAATTTCTCCACTTTATAAAAAACCATCTGTCAACTTGAAAAATATTGATTCCTGGAAAGTCTTCAAAATTTGTCAAGTTCATTGATTTTTTGGAGTGTTCCATTTATCTTGGAATCTTATGTTATTTTAGGTACAATAGATTATATTCTATGGTTGAAAAATATTTATTACTCTATATAGTATTCTGCCTGCCATAGAAGATTTATTCCTTTATAACTAGTTTCTTTAGATCCCTCACCGTATTCTTACAGTAAATATCTAGTGGAGGAAATCTTTCCACTTGTCAGAAAGGTTTTATTAAGTTGTTATTTTCAATAGAAAAAAACCATCCCTTTTACTAAGATTAATTGATAGAAACAGCACAGATCACTGACATAGACATTTTTACATAACAATGAATAATTAACACCTGCCATATATTGGACCTTATATTTGTTAGGTCTAGTTCTCAGTAACACTGTCCCCTTGAGATCAGGGATCTAGCTCTTTCTGGAGTAGCGTTTCTCAGTATGTGGCTCAAAGATCACCTGCATGAAAATTCTTGCTCATTTTTCCACAGCAGATTTTTCATAATTAACAATTGGAATGAAAACTAACAGCATGCATCACTTCATTTAAAAAATCTTGCCTTTACAGAAAGGTTTTGGTCCAGTTACCTGTTACCACTTATCAGACTATCCTGAGTTTAGAGGTTAAACATAGTGACCAACGTATTAAATCCCATGATAGCGCAGGTCTGAAATTCAGGCAGGTCTTGGCAATTCCCTTGTTCATCTGCTGTTAAGCGGTATTCAGCTGACAGCTGTGGGGCTGGGCCAGGTTGTCTAAGATGACTGGTACCTTGGTGGGGATGTGGAAGGCAGGGCTCAGATGGGAACCGTGTTCCTTCCATGTGGTCTCTGGACTACTTCATGAGGGTTTCCTAATAGAGCAGCCATACTTCTCACACAGGACCTCTGGGCTCAAGAGGCCAAGGTGGGAGCTGGCACTCCTCTTAAAGGCTATTTCCAGAAATGCTGTAGCACCCCTTCCACTGTACTTTTATGTCAAAGAAGTCACAGCCTAGCCCAGATTAAAGGAGAGTGGAAATAGATTCCACTTTTCAATAAGAGGAGTGTCAAATAAATTGTAACCGTCTTTACCAGCCACGAGTCTGAACTGTCTTTATCTATTATCCTCTCTTCATCTATACTTATGATTTTAAAAATTAAAGCTTTGAGTTAAAATTGAAAGTTGGAGTGGTTGTACGTCCCAAAAAATTAACGTTATTTCTAAAACTACTAATGAAAACAAATGTACACTTTTGCATTTTCTCATGATTTGAAAACACTTTCTCTAAATGCATACCAACAGGAGTGCCATTGAGTTATTACTATAATCAGCTCAAAGCCATTATTATAGAAAGTATAATAACTCCTTTCTGATTGTTTTGAACAGTAATTTAAATGTGATCTACTTATTTTCTGAGTGATCTGTGAGCGGTCTCTGTGTTTTGATTCTTTGAAATATAATTTATCTCCTGGGTTTATTTGTCATGTTTTATACAAAAATAGATGTTTCAAAAAATACCATTTCTTGCATCATTCTCATTGAGATCTCATTTTGTTTCTATAGACTTATATAGAAACTGATAATACAGGATTATGTGAAATGTGGATAGTAATATTAATTCAGAGCACATGGTAAGTGGCCAGAATGAGTTAGAGAGTTGCCCAGTGAACTTAAATACTAGAGGGTAATTAATAGAATATAATAATTCAGAATGCCTATAAAATTAATGGGGAGAATTAAATACATATGTAGAATGGATTAAGGCTGAATTTATAATCAATGTTCCATAGTAAAACCAGATACACATTGAAGTTAGATATATCTTTAAAAGTGAAAATATTTCATGGTAGTTTCATGTGAAAAAAAATCAGAACTTTAATTTGAATCCTTTCGTTGGATAATGATCTGTAAGACTAAAGAAAATCACTGTAAGAACTGAAAATATATTATCTTAGAGGAATACCTTTCCATCGATGTTTTCAAAGATCCATTGTGTGTAATTTATAAAGAAACTTTAGGCCTTATAAACTTTATAAGTTGGAGATAAAAATGATTTCTATTTTTTTATTTAAGAAGATATTTCACAGCTGCATTACTGTAATACTAATGCAGAACAGAATTTTAAAAGTAAAAAAGACTTCAGATATTTGTGTCCTCATTACATCATCACTTTGATCATTGAGTCATTGTCAACTAATATGTCTAGTTAATGCTAGAACTTCTGTGGAGCGACTCCAATTTAGAAATTTTCTGAGAAAGGGGAAAGGAGATTCTAAATACTTAATAAGATTAATCCAGGGCTTCCCTGGTGGCGCAGTGGTTAAGAGTCTGTCTGCAAATGCAGGGGACATGGGTTCGTGCCCTGGTCCGGGAAGATCCCACATGCCATGGAGCGGCTGGGCCCGTGAGCCATGGCTGCTGAGCCTGCGCGTCCGGAGCCTGTGCTCTGCAACAGGAGAGGCCACAGCAGTGAGAGGCCCACTTACCGCAAAAAAAAAAAAAAAAAAAAGATTAATCCAATTATTAACTAAAAAACAAACACGTTCATTCAGCCTACTTAGGAAGTATATTCTAGCATCATAAAAGTTGCATACATATGTATATACATATATATGAACTACAGACACATTAATAATGAACTTTTAATAAAATAGCGAAATAACCATAATGCTAATTTAATGGGAAAAACAAAACGAAGGATGTAACATTGTGAACCCTTAACAGTTGTTCTAATTAGATATCATTAAGGAAACTATTAGGTGAATTAAAATTGAGGCTTTCATTTGCTACCAAAAATATATCCTTTAATTTATAGTGAAGCAGTTATAGGCTGAAATACTCACCTGTGCAATAGATAGAAAGTAGGTCTGAGTTTTCTGGATCCTTGTTATCCTTCTAACTCCCTAAGATGAGACTGGATACTCCTAATACTGTTTGCTGAAAACTGTCAAATGGAAAATAAGACAAACGAATTTTCTTAAGCTAAGCTTCATGGAATTTATAAATGGTTCATGAAGTCTTTGAGAATATTTTAAAAGTTGGTTTCAATAAAAAATAAGTTATTTTATGTTTTAAAGTTATTTTTAATGATAATTTCCTGTAGAAAGATATTTTTTAAAATAATAATTTAGTTTCTTAGGTCAGCATTTCTCAAACTAGGGAATGAAGCATGAACCTGATGAGCCCCCTAGGATTTTTTTTTTTTTTTTTTTTTTTTGCGGTACGCGGGCCTCTCACTGCTGTGGCCTCTCCCATTGCGGAGCACAGGCTCCGGACGCGCAGGCTCAGCGGCCATGGCTCACGGGCCCAGCCGCTCCGCGGCATGTGGGATCTTCCCGGACCGGGGCACGAACCCGTGTCCCCTGCATCGGCAGGCGGACTCTCAACCACTGTGCCACCAGGGAAGCCCCCCCTAGGATATTTGAGGTACATATTTTCTTCTTTAACGGAGATCTGTATGATATTCAAGCGTGAAATGCCAAGCAATGTTTAATGCCTTTTTTCCTGGTCTTCTGGTATATAAAACAGACGCACTGAAATCTAAGTGTTAGTGCTAGTAAAGAGGAATATGTGACAAACACCTGAGCTATATTAGTGTTCCTAGTAACAGTAGGTTATATTTACCAGTTAATTCCTTATAATTAAATATAAAAATATACAGAACAACAAAGTTTGCACCCCTGTAAATGTGTTTACAGAATTCTCTTTTGTATTTAATCCACCTGC